>NC_091164.1:46607094-46619594 GCF_040958095.1 Procambarus clarkii | reverse complement strand
CTGTGAGGCGGCTGAGGACAGGGAGGAAACGGAGAGACGACCCACTGAGGGCTGGGTGCGTCGTCGAGAGAGTGCTGTGAGGCGGCTGGGGACAGGGAGGAAATTCAGAGACGACCTCACTGTGGCTCGGTGAAACCGTCGAGTAGATCTTTCAGGTGGCTGAGGGCAGGAAGGAAAAGCAGAGGCGAGGACTTGGGGGGGTAGGGGGTGGGGTAGGGCTCTGGATGGGTGAGGGGAGGGGGGGTGTTAAGGTGGGTCGCCGAAAACGGAGATTCGACCTCAAACGGCGGGCTAGGATCCGTCCCTGATCCGACACAGAGACAGAACGGAGAGACGACCCACTGTGGCAGGGTGTGGCGTCGAGAGAGTCCTGTGGGGCGGCTGAGGACAGGGAGGAAACGGAGAGACGACCCACCGAGGGCTCGGTGCGTCGTCGAGAGAGTGCTGTGAGGCGGCTGAGGACAGGGAGGAAACGGAGAGACGACCCACTGAGGGCTGGGTGCGTCGTCGAGAGAGTGCTGTGAGGCGGCTGGGGACAGGGAGGAAATTCAGAGACGACCTCACTGTGGCTCGGTGAAACCGTCGAGTAGATCTTTCAGGTGGCTGAGGGCAGGAAGGAAAAGCAGAGGCGAGGACTTGGGGGGGTAGGGGGTGGGGTAGGGCTCTGGATGGGTGAGGGGAGGGGGGGTGTTAAGGTGGGTCGCCGAAAACGGAGATTCGACCTCAAACGGCGGGCTAGGATCCGTCCCTGATCCGACACAGAGACGGAACGGAGAGACGACCCACTGTGGCAGGGTGTGGCGTCGAGAGAGTCCTGTGGGGCGGCTGAGGACAGGGAGGAAACGGAGAGACGACCCACCGAGGGCTCGGTGCGTCGTCGAGAGAGTGCTGTGAGGCGGCTGAGGACAGGGAGGAAACGGAGAGACGACCCACTGAGGGCTGGGTGCGTCGTCGAGAGAGTGCTGTGAGGCGGCTGGGGACAGGGAGGAAATTGAGAGACGACCTCACTGTGGCTCGGTGAAACCGTCGAGTAGATCTTTCAGGTGGCTGAGGGCAGGAAGGAAAAGCAGAGACGAGGACTTGGGGGGGTAGGGGGTGGGGTTGGGCTCTGGATGGGTGAGGGGAGGGGGGGTGTTAAGGTGGGTCGCCGAAAACGGAGATTCGAACTCAAAAGGCGGGCTAGGATCCGTCCCTGATCCGACACAGAGACAGAACGGAGAGACGACCCACTGTGGCAGGGTGAGGCGTCGAGAGAGTCCTGTGAGGCGGCTGAGGACAGGGAGGAAACGGAGAGACGACCCACCGAGGGCTCGGTGCGTCGTCGAGAGAGTGCTGTGAGGCGGCTGAGGACAGGGAGGAAACGGAGAGACGACCCACTGAGGGCTGGGTGCGTCGTCGAGAGAGTGCTGTGAGGCGGCTGGGGACAGGGAGGAAATTGAGAGACGACCTCACTGTGGCTCGGTGAAACCGTCGAGTAGATCTTTCAGGTGGCTGAGGGCAGGAAGGAAAAGCAGAGACGAGGACTTGGGGGGGTAGGGGGTGGGGTTGGGCTCTGGATGGGTGAGGGGAGGGGGGGTGTTAAGGTGGGTCGCCGAAAACGGAGATTCGACCTCAAATGGCGGGCTAGGATCCGTCCCTGATCCGACACAGAGACAGAACGGAGAGACGACCCACTGTGGCAGGGTGAGGCGTCGAGAGAGTCCTGTGAGGCGGATGAGGCACAGGGAGGAAACGGAGAGACGACCCACCGAGGGCTCGGTGCGTCGTCGAGAGAGTGCTGTGAGGCGGCTGAGGACATGGGAGGAAACGGAGAGACGACCCACTGAGGGCTGGGTGCGTCGTCGAGAGAGTGCTGTGAGGCGGCTGGGGACAGGGAGGAAATTCAGAGACGACCTCACTGTGGCTCGGTGAAACCGTCGAGTAGATCTTTCAGGTGGCTGAGGGCAGGAAGGAAAAGCAGAGACGAGGACTTGGGGGGGTAGGGGGTGGGGTTGGGCTCTGGATGGGTGAGGGGAGGGGGGGTGTTAAGGTGGGTCGCCGAAAACGGAGATTCGACCTCAAACGGCGGGCTAGGATCCGTCCCTGATCCGACACAGAGACAGAACGGAGAGACGACCCACTGTGGCAGGGTGAGGCGTCGAGAGAGTCCTGTGAGGCGGCTGAGGACAGGGAGGAAACGGAGAGACGACCCACCGAGGGCTCGGTGCGTCGTCGAGAGAGTGCTGTGAGGCGGCTGAGGACAGGGAGGAAACGGAGAGACGACCCACTGAGGGCTGGGTGCGTCGTCGAGAGAGTGCTGTGAGGCGGCTGGGGACAGGGAGGAAATTCAGAGACGACCTCACTGTGGCTCGGTGAAACCGTCGAGTAGATCTTTCAGGTGGCTGAGGGCAGGAAGGAAAAGCAGAGGACGAGGACTTGGGGGGGTAGGGGGTGGGGTTAGGGCTCTGGATGGGTGAGGGGAGGGGGGGTGTTAAGGTGGGTCGCCGAAAACGGAGATTCGACCTCAAACGGCGGGCTAGGATCCGTCCCTGATCCGACACAGAGACAGAACGGAGAGACGACCCACTGTGGCAGGGTGTAGGCGTCGAGAGAGTCCTGTGAGGGCGGCTGAGGACAGGGAGGAAACGGAGAGACGACCCACCGAGGGCTCGGTGCGTCGTCGAGAGAGTGCTGTGAGGCGGCTGAGGACAGGGAGGAAACGGAGAGACGACCCACTGAGGGCTGGGTGCGTCGTCGAGAGAGTGCTGTGAGGCGGCTGGGGACAGGGAGGAAATTGAGAGACGACCTCACTGTGGCTCGGTGAAACCGTCGAGTAGATCTTTCAGGTGGCTGAGGGCAGGAAGGAAAAGCAGAGACGAGGACTTGGGGGGGTAGGGGGTGGGGTTGGGCTCTGGATGGGTGAGGGGAGGGGGGGTGTTAAGGTGGGTCGCCGAAAACGGAGATTCGAACTCAAAAGGCGGGCTAGGATCCGTCCCTGATCCGACACAGAGACAGAACGGAGAGACGACCCACTGTGGCAGGGTGAGGCGTCGAGAGAGTCCTGTGAGGCGGCTGAGGACAGGGAGGAAACGGAGAGACGACCCACCGAGGGCTCGGTGCGTCGTCGAGAGAGTGCTGTGAGGCGGCTGAGGACAGGGAGGAAACGGAGAGACGACCCACTGAGGGCTGGGTGCGTCGTCGAGAGAGTGCTGTGAGGCGGCTGGGGACAGGGAGGAAATTGAGAGACGACCTCACTGTGGCTCGGTGAAACCGTCGAGTAGATCTTTCAGGTGGCTGAGGGCAGGAAGGAAAAGCAGAGACGAGGACTTGGGGGGGTAGGGGGTGGGGTTGGGCTCTGGATGGGTGAGGGGAGGGGGGGTGTTAAGGTGGGTCGCCGAAAACGGAGATTCGAACTCAAAAGGCGGGCTAGGATCCGTCCCTGATCCGACACAGAGACAGAACGGAGAGACGACCCACTGTGGCAGGGTGAGGCGTCGAGAGAGTCCTGTGAGGCGGCTGAGGACAGGGAGGAAACGGAGAGACGACCCACCGAGGGCTCGGTGCGTCGTCGAGAGAGTGCTGTGAGGCGGCTGAGGACAGGGAGGAAACGGAGAGACGACCCACTGAGGGCTGGGTGCGTCGTCGAGAGAGTGCTGTGAGGCGGCTGGGGACAGGGAGGAAATTGAGAGACGACCTCACTGTGGCTCGGTGAAACCGTCGAGTAGATCTTTCAGGTGGCTGAGGGCAGGAAGGAAAAGCAGAGGACGAGGACTTGGGGGGGTAGGGGGTGGGGTTGGGCTCTGGATGGGTGAGGGGAGGGGGGGTGTTAAGGTGGGTCGCCGAAAACGGAGATTCGACCTCAAACGGCGGGCTAGGATCCGTCCCTGATCCGACACAGAGACAGAACGGAGAGACGACCCACTGTGGCAGGGTGTGGCGTCGAGAGAGTCCTGTGGGGCGGCTGAGGACAGGGAGGAAACGGAGAGACGACCCACCGAGGGCTCGGTGCGTCGTCGAGAGAGTGCTGTGAGGCGGCTGAGGACAGGGAGGAAACGGAGAGACGACCCACTGAGGGCTGGGTGCGTCGTCGAGAGAGTGCTGTGAGGCGGCTGGGGACAGGGAGGAAATTCAGAGACGACCTCACTGTGGCTCGGTGAAACCGTCGAGTAGATCTTTCAGGTGGCTGAGGGCAGGAAGGAAAAGCAGAGACGAGGACTTGGGGGGGTAGGGGGTGGGGTTGGGCTCTGGATGGGTGAGGGGAGGGGGGGTGTTAAGGTGGGTCGCCGAAAACGGAGATTCGAACTCAAAAGGCGGGCTAGGATCCGTCCCTGATCCGACACAGAGACGGAACGGAGAGACGACCCACTGTGGCAGGGTGTGGCGTCGAGAGAGTCCTGTGGGGCGGCTGAGGACAGGGAGGAAACGGAGAGACGACCCACCGAGGGCTCGGTGCGTCGTCGAGAGAGTGCTGTGAGGCGGCTGAGGACAGGGAGGAAACGGAGAGACGACCCACTGAGGGCTGGGTGCGTCGTCGAGAGAGTGCTGTGAGGCGGCTGGGGACAGGGAGGAAATTGAGAGACGACCTCACTGTGGCTCGGTGAAACCGTCGAGTAGATCTTTCAGGTGGCTGAGGGCAGGAAGGAAAAGCAGAGACGAGGACTTGGGGGGGAAGGGGGTGGGGTTGGGCTCTGGATGGGTGAGGGGAGGGGGGGTGTTAAGGTGGGTCGCCGAAAACGGAGATTCGAACTCAAAAGGCGGGCTAGGATCCGTCCCTGATCCGACACAGAGACAGAACGGAGAGACGACCCACTGTGGCAGGGTGAGGCGCCGAGAGAGTCCTGTGAGGCGGCTGAGGACAGGGAGGAAACGGAGAGACGACCCACCGAGGGCTCGGTGCGTCGTCGAGAGAGTGCTGTGAGGCGGCTGAGGACAGGGAGGAAACGGAGAGACGACCCACTGAGGGCTGGGTGCGTCGTCGAGAGAGTGCTGTGAGGCGGCTGGGGACAGGGAGGAAATTGAGAGACGACCTCACTGTGGCTCGGTGAAACCGTCGAGTAGATCTTTCAGGTGGCTGAGGGCAGGAAGGAAAAGCAGAGACGAGGACATGGGGGGGTAGGGGGTGGGGTTGGGCTCTGGATGGGTGAGGGGAGGGGGGGTGTTAAGGTGGGTCGCCGAAAACGGAGATTCGACCTCAAACGGCGGGCTAGGATCCGTCCCTGATCCGACACAGAGACAGAACGGAGAGACGACCCACTGTGGCAGGGTGAGGCGTCGAGAGAGTCCTGTGAGGCGGCTGAGGACAGGGAGGAAACGGAGAGACGACCCACCGAGGGCTCGGTGCGTCGTCGAGAGAGTGCTGTGAGGCGGCTGAGGACAGGGAGGAAACGGAGAGACGACCCACTGAGGGCTGGGTGCGTCGTCGAGAGAGTGCTGTGAGGCGGCTGGGGACAGTGAGGAAATTCAGAGACGACCTCACTGTGGCTCGGTGAAACCGTCGAGTAGATCTTTCAGGTGGCTGAGGGCAGGAAGGAAAAGCAGAGGACGAGGACTTGGGGGGGTAGGGGGTGGGGTTGGGCTCTGGATGGGTGAGGAGAGGGGGGGTGTTAAGGTGGGTCGCCGAAAACGGAGATTCGAACTCAAAAGGCGGGCTAGGATCCGTCCATGGTGTGGCACCAAGAGAGAATGGCGAGACGACCCACTGTGGCTCGGTGTGGCGTCGAGAGAGTCCTGTCAGGCGGCTGAGGGCAGGGAGGAAACCGGAGATGGGGGGGAGGGAGGTGCAAACCTGGACTGTTAGGCGAGCGGCTTACTCCCGCCGTTTACCCGCTGGACCTCGTCCAGTCTCCGGCAATGCTCCGGCACAGAGAATGCCTGGCCTGGCGTGACGGCCTGCTCCTGCCCGGTGTGTGGCGGTCGCGCCAGCAGTGTTTCTCGTGTAGCATGCGAGCGTTGCCGGTGTCGTCGGGAGCCGGGATATGTTCTCGAACAAAGTTACCTGAGCGAGTGTGCCTTTCTCCCTGTCGTCAGCTCGGGTCTGGTCGAATTGGGCCGGTGGCGCCGAAGAAGTTACCACCGGAGACCAGGGTCCAGTGGCTAGAGCCGGGCCCAACGGCTATTGCCGAGTACCTTCCTCCGATGCAGGAAGAAGGTGTGTTCAGTCCCGCGGAAATCGTACGGCGGGTGCCGAATTTACCAGTGGCCAGCCGGGTCCAGGAGCTAGAGCCGGATTTGTCGGCTACTGCCGGGTAACCTACTTTGGATGCGGGTGCTGGGGTGGTCGGCCCCGCGGAAATCGGACGGCAGGCGCCGAAGATACCAGCGGCGAGCCGGGTCCCGGAGCTAGAGCCGAGCCCATCGGCTATTGTTGAGTAGCCGTCTTTGCCGGCAGAGCTGGCGTTTTCAGTCTCGTCGAAATCAGACGGCGGGCGCCGAAGTTAACAGCGGCTAGCCGGGCCCCAGAGCTAGAGCCGGACCCAGGGACTAAAGCCCAGCGGTGTGCTTCCGGTTGGGCGTTTGCGTTTTCAGTCTCGCGGAAATCGGACGGAGGGCGCCGAAGTTACGTTTTGCCAGCCGGGTCCAGTAGCTAGAGCCGGGCCCGGGGACTAGAGTCCCGCGTCGGCCTCCGACCCAAGTGCTTCTGTTTTCAATCTCGTCCAAATCGGACGAGGGGTACGGAAACGGCACAACTTAACCCGGGTCCAGGGGCTAGAGCCGGGCCCGGCGACTAGAGTCCCGCGTCGGCCTTCGGCCCAAGTGCTTCCGTTTTCAATCTCGTCCAAATCGGATGGAGGGTACCGAAACGGCGAAACGTAACCCTGACTCCCTTGCAAGTGCCTGGTCCGGTAACCCTATTGTCCTTCAAGGCTCTCAGACCTGAAAGGAATTGGGAGGCAAGTTCGGCATTCTGGCCGAAATCGAGCGCCGGAGTGTACCTTTTTCCAGAACTGGGACATGGTACATCAGGGGTTTTCGTGCTTAGACCACAGCACAGCGAGAGCTGGGCGACCATTTGAGCTCAATTTGCACGAAGTGACGACATCACCTTGACCCATTCGATATATATAGGGGAGACCTGGTGTCTGTGGCACCTTTCTCGTGGGTAACCTGCTGTCTTAGGGGACCATGCGAGGGAGACTACTGACAACTACCTGCGTCTTGGCGACATTCTAAGTCTCGTTGTTGCCAGAGGGAAGGAGCAAATGTTTTCCATTGTTTTGGTGCGTTGGCTACTTTCCCTTCCCCCATTCCACGGTGCTGGTTCTCGGTTCCGGTGCGGTAGCGAACTGTTTGCCGCAGACGTTTACCGGAGTAAATGGGGAACCAGCCTTTTACCTGTCGCGGGGTACATATGCCGAGGTATTTGGAGTCCGGTGTGTGAGTGACCGACCATTGCGTTCTGTTAGACATACGTAACATTAGGCGAAGGCGGCCCTCCTTGCACATGTCGTGTGGTTCCAGAGCCAGGCATCTCGGGTCCGGTGTGCGCGTGCGACCGATCTTGTTCATGTGTTAGACATACGTAACAGTGGGCGAAGACGGTCGGCGAAACTCGCGCATGTCGTGTGGTCCGAGATGGCCTTCCATGCACATTAGATATAGCTATATAAAGGGGGGAGACTCGGTGGCTGGCTGACAACTACCGGCGTCTTGGCGACATTGTGTCTCGTTGTCGCCAGAGAGAAGGAGCAAATGTATTCCATTGTTTTGGTACGTGGGCTCCTTTCTCTTCCCCCACTGTTAGGGCGCTGGTTCTCGGTTCCGGTGCGGTAGCGAACTGTTTGCCGCAGACGTATACCGGAGTAATTGGGGAACCAGACGGTGTTTTGCCTGTCGCGGGATTGGATCACAGGTTCTGGGTTCCGGTGCGGTTGCGAACTGCTTCTCGTTCACCGGCGCCAATGGGGAACCTGCCTGTCTGTCGCGGGGCAAATGCCACATAGGCTGAGGTATTTGGAGTCCGGTGTGTGAGTGACCGACCATTGCGTTCTGTTAGACATACGTAACATTAGGCGAAGGCGGCCCTCCTTGCACATGTCGTGTGGTTCCAGAGCCAGGCATCTCGGGTCCGGTGTGCGCGTGCGACCGATCTTGTTCATGTGTTAGACATACGTAACAGTGGGCGAAGACGGTCGGCGAAACTCGCGCATGTCGTGTGGTCCGAGATGGCCTTCCATGGACGTTAGATATAGCTATATAAAGGGGGAGACTCGGTGGCTGGCTGAACCTACTACCGGCGTCTTGGCGACATTGTGTCTCGTTGTCGCCAGAGAGAAGGAGCAAATGTATTCCATTGTTTTGGTGCGTGGGCTCCTTTCTCTTCCCCCACTGTTAGGGTGCTGGTTCTCGGTTCCGGTGCGGTAGCGAACTGTTTGCCGCAGACGTATACCGGAGTAATTGGGGAACCAGACGGTGTTTTGCCTGTCGCGGGATTGGATCACAGGTTCTGGGTTCCGGTGCGGTTGCGAACTGCTTCTCGTTCACCGGCGCCAATGGGGAACCTGCCTGTCTGTCGCGGGGCAAATGCCACATAGGCTGAGGTATTTGGAGTCCGGTGTGTGAGCGACCGACCATTGCGTCTTGTTAGACATACGTAACTTGCAGGCGAAGGCGGCCCTCCTCGCACATGTCGTGTGGTTCCAGAGCCCAGGCACCTCGGGGTCCGGTGTGCGCGTGCGACCGATCTTGTTCATGTGTTAGACATACGTAACAGTGGGCGAAGACGGTCGGCGAAACTCGCGCATGTCGTGTGGCTCGAGAATTGCCTTCAATTCCTCCCTGGAGTGAGTAGTTTGTTTCGGCAGCAGCTCTCTCTCCACACAACCCCCCATCATCCTCCTTCCCGCAAGAGCATGATCCCGATGCTCGATGCAAACTGAGAACTGTCACTGCACACGCTGCGGCATCTCGGGTCCGGTGCGCGAGGCGAACTTGCATTCTGCTAGACATACGTAGCATTAGGCGAGAGCGCCCGTAATCGCGCACGTCGTGAGGCTCGAGAGGCCTTCAAAGCAGCGCCTCTGTATTGTGTCACGACGATTCCTTCCGATCTCCGTGCGATCACTTCTCCAGCCTACGACTGCACATCGAGTCAGCTATCGATCGGTCTGTGTGCATGGGAACAGAGCACCAACCTTCTTCCATGTCATGGGAAGGCTGAACAAAAACACTGTGGCGTCGCCTCTCTCCACCAACGAGGAGGCGACAAACCACACGGCACCTCGGATGCATTTCCGACGGTTCCTTTCATATAAAAGGGGTGACGCCGAGGAAAATAAGACTCGCGTCCCTACCAAAACGAAAAAGACCACCACCACCACCTACTCACTTACTACTGCTCCTCCTCCTGTTTTTCCAGCTTGCCGTGTTGAATGACGACAATGACGAGCAGGAGTAATCTCGGCGGGGTAGTTATGATCGTTCGTCCACGCGGAGTAACTGCTCTCCTCCGCCTCTGTTCGTCTAACGTATCGACATAACGCCATACTGTCGGGCTGCTAGAGAGTCCATAGTGAGATTTAACTTGCAAAGCAGGATTAAAACGCAAAACCGAGGGGAGCGAGGGGTGTGTGTGTGTGTGTGTCTTGTGTACTATATATCAGTAGTACTGTTGAGCTACCTGGTTGATCCTGCCAGTAGTCATATGCTTGTCTCAAAGATTAAGCCATGCATGTGTAAGTACAAGCCGAGTTAAGGCGAAACCGCGAATGGCTCATTAAATCAGCTATGTTTCATTGGATCTGTAAACCCACTTACTTGGATAACTGTGGTAATTCTAGAGCTAATACATGCATCACGTCTCTGACCGCAAGGGAAGAGCGCTTTTATTAGTTCAAAACTGGTCGGGCCTCGGTCCGTTAACCCACCCGTGGTGAATCTGAATAACTTTTTGCTGAGCGCACGGTCTCCGCACCGGCGCCGCATCCTTCAAGTGTCTGCCTTATCAGCTTTCGATTGTAGGTTATGCGCCTACAATGGCTATAACGGGTAACGGGGAATCAGGGTTCGATTCCGGAGAGGGAGCCTGAGAAACGGCTACCACATCTAAGGAAGGCAGCAGGCACGCAAATTACCCACTCCCGGCACGGGGAGGTAGTGACGAAAAATAACGATGCGAGACTCATCCGAGGCCTCGCAATCGGAATGAGTACACTTTAAATCCTTTAACGAGGATCTATTGGAGGGCAAGTCTGGTGCCAGCAGCCGCGGTAATTCCAGCTCCAATAGCGTATATTAAAGTTGTTGCGGTTAAAAAGCTCGTAGTTGGATCTCAGTTCCGGACTGACGGTACACCGCCTGGTGCTTACTGTCACGCTCCGAACAGCTAACTAGCCCCGCCGGCTCGCACGGGGTGCTCTTCATCGAGTGTCCCGAGTGGCCGGCACGTTTACTTTGAAAAAATTAGAGTGCTCAGAGCAGGCTACTTTAATGGCCTGAATGTCTATGCATGGAATAATGGAATAGGACCTCGGTTCTATTTTGTTGGTTTTCGGAACCTGAGGTAATGACTAATAGGAACAGGCGGGGGCATTCGTACTGCGACGCTAGAGGTGAAATTCTTGGACCGTCGCAAGACGAACTACTGCGAAAGCATTTGCCAAGGATGTTTTCATTAATCAAGAACGAAAGTTAGAGGTTCGAAGGCGATCAGATACCGCCCTAGTTCTAACCATAAACGATGCCAACTAGCGATCCGCCGGCGTTATTCCCATGACCCGGCGGGCAGCTTCCGGGAAACCAAAGTCTTTGGGTTCCGGGGGAAGTATGGTTGCAAAGCTGAAACTTAAAGGAATTGACGGAAGGGCACCACCAGGAGTGGAGCCTGCGGCTTAATTTGACTCAACACGGGGAACCTCACCAGGCCCAGACACCGGAAGGATTGACAGATTGAGAGCTCTTTCTCGATTCGGTGGGTGGTGGTGCATGGCCGTTCTTAGTTGGTGGAGCGATTTGTCTGGTTAATTCCGATAACGAACGAGACTCTGGCCTATTAACTAGTCGACGGATCTCCAGCAATTGGTGTCCAGTTCGCAACTTCTTCTTAGAGGGATTAGCGGCAATTCTAGCCGCACGAGATTGAGCAATAACAGGTCTGTGATGCCCTTAGATGTTCTGGGCCGCACGCGCGCTACACTGAAGAGATCAACGTGTTCTCCCCCTCCGAGAGGAGCGGGTAACCCGTTCAATCCCCTTCATGATAGGGATTGGGGCTTGCAATTGTTTCCCATGAACGAGGAATTCCCAGTAAGTGCAAGTCATCAGCTTGCGCTGATTACGTCCCTGCCCTTTGTACACACCGCCCGTCGCTACTACCGATTGAATGATTTAGTGAGGCCTTCGGACTGGCGCTCTTGGATGTTCTACCCCTCGCGTCTCGGCGCAAGGGGTTCTCGCCTCGAGCTGACGGAAAGATGTCCAAACTTGATCATTTAGAGGAAGTAAAAGTCGTAACAAGGTTTCCGTAGGTGAACCTGCGGAAGGATCATTACAGTTTGTGACGCGAGAGCTGCAACCATCGGCTCGTCGTCGTCGTTCGAGTATTCTTCAATGCGAAGAAGGCAAGGGTAGCCTTGGGAGCCGCACCCAATTGCCGTGGGAAAGGAGAAAGCGGATAAACGGCGGGGAGATCAACACCCACTGTGAGACAATAACAGGTCTGTGATGTCGGACTGACATGACATGTCAGTCAGTCCGACCGGCGCAGGTCACAGTCCTAGCGCCGTATACTGCTTTAGAGTCGTCTGTTGGGGCTCGCGACACCCGTCACCGACATCTTTCTTCCTTGTCCCCGGTCGCTCAGTGGCTTCCGGCACCCACACCATAGAGAGAAAGCAGCAGGCGAAGACGCTACTGCTCCTCTCGTTGACAGGGCCGGCGCCTGCTACTCTGGCGGCGTCTAGTGCTGGGTTTTCCTTGACACGCTTCCCAGTGGGCCCCTCCCTCCCCGCCTTCACTCTACTGTAAACGTAAATGTACGTGTGCGGCAGAGGAGGAAAAAGGGGAGAGAGAAAAAAAGCATTTTATGTGTCTTCTAACCAAAGTCGGGCTCTTACCAGCCCTATCAAACCCCCCATACATTACGTCCTCCTATGATGGAGTGATAGACGGCCGACAGGCCTTAATAAAAACATATACAACTCTTAACGGTGGATCACTTGGCTCGTGGGTCGATGAAGACCGCAGCTAACTGCGTGTCGGTATGTGAATCGCAAGAATACCAGATACATCGACAAGTCGAACGCACATTGCGGCGGCAGTCCTGATATGTGTACTGTCGCCACTCCTGCGCGAGGGTCGGAATAACATCCATCGGGCGAGTAGCTGTTGCGGCCTCCATATTCTGCTCTTTGGCAGGCTCAACGATGCGCTTTGGCCTGCTCTGGGGAACGACGCCCGCCACTGCCCCCCGAATGAGAAGGCAGGAGGCAAACCGGGAGTCCCCCTAATATTTGACAAACGAGCCCCTAGCACACCTCATCATGCTGTGAAAGAAAGACGCTTTTCGTCCTATTTCTGCAACAGAG
>NC_091164.1:46587094-46599594 GCF_040958095.1 Procambarus clarkii | reverse complement strand
TGAGGGCTGGGTGCGTCGTCGAGAGAGTGCTGTGAGGCGGCTGGGGACAGGGAGGAAATTCAGAGACGACCTCACTGTGGCTCGGTGAAACCGTCGAGTAGATCTTTCAGGTGGCTGAGGGCAGGAAGGAAAAGCAGAGGCGAGGACTTGGGGGGGTAGGGGGTGGGGTAGGGCTCTGGATGGGTGAGGGGAGGGGGGGTGTTAAGGTGGGTCGCCGAAAACGGAGATTCGACCTCAAACGGCGGGCTAGGATCCGTCCCTGATCCGACACAGAGACAGAACGGAGAGACGACCCACTGTGGCAGGGTGTGGCGTCGAGAGAGTCCTGTGGGGCGGCTGAGGACAGGGAGGAAACGGAGAGACGACCCACCGAGGGCTCGGTGCGTCGTCGAGAGAGTGCTGTGAGGCGGCTGAGGACAGGGAGGAAACGGAGAGACGACCCACTGAGGGCTGGGTGCGTCGTCGAGAGAGTGCTGTGAGGCGGCTGGGGACAGGGAGGAAATTGAGAGACGACCTCACTGTGGCTCGGTGAAACCGTCGAGTAGATCTTTCAGGTGGCTGAGGGCAGGAAGGAAAAGCAGAGGCGAGGACTTGGGGGGGTAGGGGGTGGGGTAGGGCTCTGGATGGGTGAGGGGAGGGGGGGTGTTAAGGTGGGTCGCCGAAAACGGAGATTCGACCTCAAACGGCGGGCTAGGATCCGTCCCTGATCCGACACAGAGACGGAACGGAGAGACGACCCACTGTGGCAGGGTGTGGCGTCGAGAGAGTCCTGTGGGGCGGCTGAGGACAGGGAGGAAACGGAGAGACGACCCACCGAGGGCTCGGTGCGTCGTCGAGAGAGTGCTGTGAGGCGGCTGAGGACAGGGAGGAAACGGAGAGACGACCCACTGAGGGCTGGGTGCGTCGTCGAGAGAGTGCTGTGAGGCGGCTGGGGACAGGGAGGAAATTGAGAGACGACCTCACTGTGGCTCGGTGAAACCGTCGAGTAGATCTTTCAGGTGGCTGAGGGCAGGAAGGAAAAGCAGAGACGAGGACTTGGGGGGGTAAGGGGGTGGGGTTGGGCTCTGGATGGGTGAGGGGAGGGGGGGTGTTAAGGTGGGTCGCCGAAAACGGAGATTCGAACTCAAAAGGCGGGCTAGGATCCGTCCCTGATCCGACACAGAGACAGAACGGAGAGACGACCCACTGTGGCAGGGTGAGGCGTCGAGAGAGTCCTGTGAGGCGGCTGAGGACAGGGAGGAAACGGAGAGACGACCCACCGAGGGCTCGGTGCGTCGTCGAGAGAGTGCTGTGAGGCGGCTGAGGACAGGGAGGAAACGGAGAGACGACCCACTGAGGGCTGGGTGCGTCGTCGAGAGAGTGCTGTGAGGCGGCTGGGGACAGGGAGGAAATTGAGAGACGACCTCACTGTGGCTCGGTGAAACCGTCGAGTAGATCTTTCAGGTGGCTGAGGGCAGGAAGGAAAAGCAGAGACGAGGACTTGGGGGGGTAGGGGGTGGGGTTGGGCTCTGGATGGGTGAGGGGAGGGGGGGTGTTAAGGTGGGTCGCCGAAAACGGAGATTCGACCTCAAATGGCGGGCTAGGATCCGTCCCTGATCCGACACAGAGACAGAACGGAGAGACGACCCACTGTGGCAGGGTGAGGCGTCGAGAGAGTCCTGTGAGGCGGATGAGGCACAGGGAGGAAACGGAGAGACGACCCACCGAGGGCTCGGTGCGTCGTCGAGAGAGTGCTGTGAGGCGGCTGAGGACAGGGAGGAAACGGAGAGACGACCCACTGAGGGCTGGGTGCGTCGTCGAGAGAGTGCTGTGAGGCGGCTGGGGACAGGGAGGAAATTCAGAGACGACCTCACTGTGGCTCGGTGAAACCGTCGAGTAGATCTTTCAGGTGGCTGAGGGCAGGAAGGAAAAGCAGAGACGAGGACTTGGGGGGGTAGGGGGTGGGGTTGGGCTCTGGATGGGTGAGGGGAGGGGGGGGTGTTAAGGTGGGTCGCCGAAAACGGAGATTCGACCTCAAACGGCGGGCTAGGATCCGTCCCTGATCCGACACAGAGACAGAACGGAGAGACGACCCACTGTGGCAGGGTGAGGCGTCGAGAGAGTCCTGTGAGGCGGCTGAGGACAGGGAGGAAACGGAGAGACGACCCACCGAGGGCTCGGTGCGTCGTCGAGAGAGTGCTGTGAGGCGGCTGAGGACAGGGAGGAAACGGAGAGACGACCCACTGAGGGCTGGGTGCGTCGTCGAGAGAGTGCTGTGAGGCGGCTGGGGACAGGGAGGAAATTCAGAGACGACCTCACTGTGGCTCGGTGAAACCGTCGAGTAGATCTTTCAGGTGGCTGAGGGCAGGAAGGAAAAGCAGAGGCGAGGACTTGGGGGGGTAGGGGGTGGGGTAGGGCTCTGGATGGGTGAGGGGAGGGGGGGTGTTAAGGTGGGTCGCCGAAAACGGAGATTCGACCTCAAACGGCGGGCTAGGATCCGTCCCTGATCCGACACAGAGACAGAACGGAGAGACGACCCACTGTGGCAGGGTGTGGCGTCGAGAGAGTCCTGTGGGGCGGCTGAGGACAGGGAGGAAACGGAGAGACGACCCACCGAGGGCTCGGTGCGTCGTCGAGAGAGTGCTGTGAGGCGGCTGAGGACAGGGAGGAAACGGAGAGACGACCCACTGAGGGCTGGGTGCGTCGTCGAGAGAGTGCTGTGAGGCGGCTGGGGACAGTGAGGAAATTCAGAGACGACCTCACTGTGGCTCGGTGAAACCGTCGAGTAGATCTTTCAGGTGGCTGAGGGCAGGAAGGAAAAGCAGAGACGAGGACTTGGGGGGGTAGGGGGTGGGGTTGGGCTCTGGATGGGTGAGGAGAGGGGGGGTGTTAAGGTGGGTCGCCGAAAACGGAGATTCGAACTCAAAAGGCGGGCTAGGATCCGTCCCTGATCCGACACAGAGACGGAACGGAGAGACGACCCACTGTGGCAGGGTGTGGCGTCGAGAGAGTCCTGTGGGGCGGCTGAGGACAGGGAGGAAACGGAGAGACGACCCACCGAGGGCTCGGTGCGTCGTCGAGAGAGTGCTGTGAGGCGGCTGAGGACAGGGAGGAAACGGAGAGACGACCCACTGAGGGCTGGGTGCGTCGTCGAGAGAGTGCTGTGAGGCGGCTGGGGACAGGGAGGAAATTGAGAGACGACCTCACTGTGGCTCGGTGAAACCGTCGAGTAGATCTTTCAGGTGGCTGAGGGCAGGAAGGAAAAGCAGAGACGAGGACTTGGGGGGGAAGGGGGTGGGGTTGGGCTCTGGATGGGTGAGGGGAGGGGGGGTGTTAAGGTGGGTCGCCGAAAACGGAGATTCGAACTCAAAAGGCGGGCTAGGATCCGTCCCTGATCCGACACAGAGACAGAACGGAGAGACGACCCACTGTGGCAGGGTGAGGCGCCGAGAGAGTCCTGTGAGGCGGCTGAGGACAGGGAGGAAACGGAGAGACGACCCACCGAGGGCTCGGTGCGTCGTCGAGAGAGTGCTGTGAGGCGGCTGAGGACAGGGAGGAAACGGAGAGACGACCCACTGAGGGCTGGGTGCGTCGTCGAGAGAGTGCTGTGAGGCGGCTGGGGACAGGGAGGAAATTGAGAGACGACCTCACTGTGGCTCGGTGAAACCGTCGAGTAGATCTTTCAGGTGGCTGAGGGCAGGAAGGAAAAGCAGAGACGAGGACATGGGGGGGTAGGGGGTGGGGTTGGGCTCTGGATGGGTGAGGGGAGGGGGGGTGTTAAGGTGGGTCGCCGAAAACGGAGATTCGACCTCAAACGGCGGGCTAGGATCCGTCCCTGATCCGACACAGAGACAGAACGGAGAGACGACCCACTGTGGCAGGGTGAGGCGTCGAGAGAGTCCTGTGAGGCGGCTGAGGACAGGGAGGAAACGGAGAGACGACCCACCGAGGGCTCGGTGCGTCGTCGAGAGAGTGCTGTGAGGCGGCTGAGGACAGGGAGGAAACGGAGAGACGACCCACTGAGGGCTGGGTGCGTCGTCGAGAGAGTGCTGTGAGGCGGCTGGGGACAGTGAGGAAATTCAGAGACGACCTCACTGTGGCTCGGTGAAACCGTCGAGTAGATCTTTCAGGTGGCTGAGGGCAGGAAGGAAAAGCAGAGACGAGGACTTGGGGGGGTAGGGGGTGGGGTTGGGCTCTGGATGGGTGAGGAGAGGGGGGGTGTTAAGGTGGGTCGCCGAAAACGGAGATTCGAACTCAAAAGGCGGGCTAGGATCCGTCCATGGTGTGGCACCAAGAGAGAATGGCGAGACGACCCACTGTGGCTCGGTGTGGCGTCGAGAGAGTCCTGTCAGGCGGCTGAGGGCAGGGAGGAAACCGGAGATGGGGGGGAGGGAGGTGCAAACCTGGACTGTTAGGCGAGCGGCTTACTCCCGCCGTTTACCCGCTGGACCTCGTCCAGTCTCCGGCAATGCTCCGGCACAGAGAATGCCTGGCCTGGCGTGACGGCCTGCTCCTGCCCGGTGTGTGGCGGTCGCGCCAGCAGTGTTTCTCGTGTAGCATGCGAGCGTTGCCGGTGTCGTCGGGAGCCGGGATATGTTCTCGAACAAAGTTACCTGAGCGAGTGTGCCTTTCTCCCTGTCGTCAGCTCGGGTCTGGTCGAATTGGGCCGGTGGCGCCGAAGAAGTTACCACCGGAGACCAGGGTCCAGTGGCTAGAGCCGGGCCCAACGGCTATTGCCGAGTACCTTCCTCCGATGCAGGAAGAAGGTGTGTTCAGTCCCGCGGAAATCGTACGGCGGGTGCCGAATTTACCAGTGGCCAGCCGGGTCCAGGAGCTAGAGCCGGATTTGTCGGCTACTGCCGGGTAACCTACTTTGGATGCGGGTGCTGGGGTGGTCGGCCCCGCGGAAATCGGACGGCAGGCGCCGAAGATACCAGCGGCGAGCCGGGTCCCGGAGCTAGAGCCGAGCCCATCGGCTATTGTTGAGTAGCCGTCTTTGCCGGCAGAGCTGGCGTTTTCAGTCTCGTCGAAATCAGACGGCGGGCGCCGAAGTTAACAGCGGCTAGCCGGGCCCCAGAGCTAGAGCCGGACCCAGGGACTAAAGCCCAGCGGTGTGCTTCCGGTTGGGCGTTTGCGTTTTCAGTCTCGCGGAAATCGGACGGAGGGCGCCGAAGTTACGTTTTGCCAGCCGGGTCCAGTAGCTAGAGCCGGGCCCGGGGACTAGAGTCCCGCGTCGGCCTCCGACCCAAGTGCTTCTGTTTTCAATCTCGTCCAAATCGGACGAGGGGTACGGAAACGGCACAACTTAACCCGGGTCCAGGGGCTAGAGCCGGGCCCGGCGACTAGAGTCCCGCGTCGGCCTTCGGCCCAAGTGCTTCCGTTTTCAATCTCGTCCAAATCGGATGGAGGGTACCGAAACGGCGAAACGTAACCCTGACTCCCTTGCAAGTGCCTGGTCCGGTAACCCTATTGTCCTTCAAGGCTCTCAGACCTGAAAGGAATTGGGAGGCAAGTTCGGCATTCTGGCCGAAATCGAGCGCCGGAGTGTACCTTTTTCCAGAACTGGGACATGGTACATCAGGGGTTTTCGTGCTTAGACCACAGCACAGCGAGAGCTGGGCGACCATTTGAGCTCAATTTGCACGAAGTGACGACATCACCTTGACCCATTCGATATATATAGGGGAGACCTGGTGTCTGTGGCACCTTTCTCGTGGGTAACCTGCTGTCTTAGGGGACCATGCGAGGGAGACTACTGACAACTACCTGCGTCTTGGCGACATTCTAAGTCTCGTTGTTGCCAGAGGGAAGGAGCAAATGTTTTCCATTGTTTTGGTGCGTTGGCTACTTTCCCTTCCCCCATTCCACGGTGCTGGTTCTCGGTTCCGGTGCGGTAGCGAACTGTTTGCCGCAGACGTTTACCGGAGTAAATGGGGAACCAGCCTTTTACCTGTCGCGGGGTACATATGCCGAGGTATTTGGAGTCCGGTGTGTGAGTGACCGACCATTGCGTTCTGTTAGACATACGTAACATTAGGCGAAGGCGGCCCTCCTTGCACATGTCGTGTGGTTCCAGAGCCAGGCATCTCGGGTCCGGTGTGCGCGTGCGACCGATCTTGTTCATGTGTTAGACATACGTAACAGTGGGCGAAGACGGTCGGCGAAACTCGCGCATGTCGTGTGGTCCGAGATGGCCTTCCATGCACATTAGATATAGCTATATAAAGGGGGAGACTCGGTGGCTGGCTGACAACTACCGGCGTCTTGGCGACATTGTGTCTCGTTGTCGCCAGAGAGAAGGAGCAAATGTATTCCATTGTTTTGGTACGTGGGCTCCTTTCTCTTCCCCCACTGTTAGGGCGCTGGTTCTCGGTTCCGGTGCGGTAGCGAACTGTTTGCCGCAGACGTATACCGGAGTAATTGGGGAACCAGACGGTGTTTTGCCTGTCGCGGGATTGGATCACAGGTTCTGGGTTCCGGTGCGGTTGCGAACTGCTTCTCGTTCACCGGCGCCAATGGGGAACCTGCCTGTCTGTCGCGGGGCAAATGCCACATAGGCTGAGGTATTTGGAGTCCGGTGTGTGAGTGACCGACCATTGCGTTCTGTTAGACATACGTAACATTAGGCGAAGGCGGCCCTCCTTGCACATGTCGTGTGGTTCCAGAGCCAGGCATCTCGGGTCCGGTGTGCGCGTGCGACCGATCTTGTTCATGTGTTAGACATACGTAACAGTGGGCGAAGACGGTCGGCGAAACTCGCGCATGTCGTGTGGTCCGAGATGGCCTTCCATGGACGTTAGATATAGCTATATAAAGGGGGAGACTCGGTGGCTGGCTGAACCTACTACCGGCGTCTTGGCGACATTGTGTCTCGTTGTCGCCAGAGAGAAGGAGCAAATGTATTCCATTGTTTTGGTGCGTGGGCTCCTTTCTCTTCCCCCACTGTTAGGGTGCTGGTTCTCGGTTCCGGTGCGGTAGCGAACTGTTTGCCGCAGACGTATACCGGAGTAATTGGGGAACCAGACGGTGTTTTGCCTGTCGCGGGATTGGATCACAGGTTCTGGGTTCCGGTGCGGTTGCGAACTGCTTCTCGTTCACCGGCGCCAATGGGGAACCTGCCTGTCTGTCGCGGGGCAAATGCCACATAGGCTGAGGTATTTGGAGTCCGGTGTGTGAGCGACCGACCATTGCGTCTTGTTAGACATACGTAACTTGCAGGCGAAGGCGGCCCTCCTCGCACATGTCGTGTGGTTCCAGAGCCCAGGCACCTCGGGGTCCGGTGTGCGCGTGCGACCGATCTTGTTCATGTGTTAGACATACGTAACAGTGGGCGAAGACGGTCGGCGAAACTCGCGCATGTCGTGTGGCTCGAGAATTGCCTTCAATTCCTCCCTGGAGTGAGTAGTTTGTTTCGGCAGCAGCTCTCTCTCCACACAACCCCCCATCATCCTCCTTCCCGCAAGAGCATGATCCCGATGCTCGATGCAAACTGAGAACTGTCACTGCACACGCTGCGGCATCTCGGGTCCGGTGCGCGAGGCGAACTTGCATTCTGCTAGACATACGTAGCATTAGGCGAGAGCGCCCGTAATCGCGCACGTCGTGAGGCTCGAGAGGCCTTCAAAGCAGCGCCTCTGTATTGTGTCACGACGATTCCTTCCGATCTCCGTGCGATCACTTCTCCAGCCTACGACTGCACATCGAGTCAGCTATCGATCGGTCTGTGTGCATGGGAACAGAGCACCAACCTTCTTCCATGTCATGGGAAGGCTGAACAAAAACACTGTGGCGTCGCCTCTCTCCACCAACGAGGAGGCGACAAACCACACGGCACCTCGGATGCATTTCCGACGGTTCCTTTCATATAAAAGGGGTGACGCCGAGGAAAATAAGACTCGCGTCCCTACCAAAACGAAAAAGACCACCACCACCACCTACTCACTTACTACTGCTCCTCCTCCTGTTTTTCCAGCTTGCCGTGTTGAATGACGACAATGACGAGCAGGAGTAATCTCGGCGGGGTAGTTATGATCGTTCGTCCACGCGGAGTAACTGCTCTCCTCCGCCTCTGTTCGTCTAACGTATCGACATAACGCCATACTGTCGGGCTGCTAGAGAGTCCATAGTGAGATTTAACTTGCAAAGCAGGATTAAAACGCAAAACCGAGGGGAGCGAGGGGTGTGTGTGTGTGTGTGTGTCTTGTGTACTATATATCCGTAGTACTGTTGAGCTACCTGGTTGATCCTGCCAGTAGTCATATGCTTGTCTCAAAGATTAAGCCATGCATGTGTAAGTACAAGCCGAGTTAAGGCGAAACCGCGAATGGCTCATTAAATCAGCTATGTTTCATTGGATCTGTAAACCCACTTACTTGGATAACTGTGGTAATTCTAGAGCTAATACATGCATCACGTCTCTGACCGCAAGGGAAGAGCGCTTTTATTAGTTCAAAACTGGTCGGGCCTCGGTCCGTTAACCCACCCGTGGTGAATCTGAATAACTTTTTGCTGAGCGCACGGTCTCCGCACCGGCGCCGCATCCTTCAAGTGTCTGCCTTATCAGCTTTCGATTGTAGGTTATGCGCCTACAATGGCTATAACGGGTAACGGGGAATCAGGGTTCGATTCCGGAGAGGGAGCCTGAGAAACGGCTACCACATCTAAGGAAGGCAGCAGGCACGCAAATTACCCACTCCCGGCACGGGGAGGTAGTGACGAAAAATAACGATGCGAGACTCATCCGAGGCCTCGCAATCGGAATGAGTACACTTTAAATCCTTTAACGAGGATCTATTGGAGGGCAAGTCTGGTGCCAGCAGCCGCGGTAATTCCAGCTCCAATAGCGTATATTAAAGTTGTTGCGGTTAAAAAGCTCGTAGTTGGATCTCAGTTCCGGACTGACGGTACACCGCCTGGTGCTTACTGTCACGCTCCGAACAGCTAACTAGCCCCGCCGGCTCGCACGGGGTGCTCTTCATCGAGTGTCCCGAGTGGCCGGCACGTTTACTTTGAAAAAATTAGAGTGCTCAGAGCAGGCTACTTTAATGGCCTGAATGTCTATGCATGGAATAATGGAATAGGACCTCGGTTCTATTTTGTTGGTTTTCGGAACCTGAGGTAATGACTAATAGGAACAGGCGGGGGCATTCGTACTGCGACGCTAGAGGTGAAATTCTTGGACCGTCGCAAGACGAACTACTGCGAAAGCATTTGCCAAGGATGTTTTCATTAATCAAGAACGAAAGTTAGAGGTTCGAAGGCGATCAGATACCGCCCTAGTTCTAACCATAAACGATGCCAACTAGCGATCCGCCGGCGTTATTCCCATGACCCGGCGGGCAGCTTCCGGGAAACCAAAGTCTTTGGGTTCCGGGGGAAGTATGGTTGCAAAGCTGAAACTTAAAGGAATTGACGGAAGGGCACCACCAGGAGTGGAGCCTGCGGCTTAATTTGACTCAACACGGGGAACCTCACCAGGCCCAGACACCGGAAGGATTGACAGATTGAGAGCTCTTTCTCGATTCGGTGGGTGGTGGTGCATGGCCGTTCTTAGTTGGTGGAGCGATTTGTCTGGTTAATTCCGATAACGAACGAGACTCTGGCCTATTAACTAGTCGACGGATCTCCAGCAATTGGTGTCCAGTTCGCAACTTCTTCTTAGAGGGATTAGCGGCAATTCTAGCCGCACGAGATTGAGCAATAACAGGTCTGTGATGCCCTTAGATGTTCTGGGCCGCACGCGCGCTACACTGAAGAGATCAACGTGTTCTCCCCCTCCGAGAGGAGCGGGTAACCCGTTCAATCCCCTTCATGATAGGGATTGGGGCTTGCAATTGTTTCCCATGAACGAGGAATTCCCAGTAAGTGCAAGTCATCAGCTTGCGCTGATTACGTCCCTGCCCTTTGTACACACCGCCCGTCGCTACTACCGATTGAATGATTTAGTGAGGCCTTCGGACTGGCGCTCTTGGATGTTCTACCCCTCGCGTCTCGGCGCAAGGGGTTCTCGCCTCGAGCTGACGGAAAGATGTCCAAACTTGATCATTTAGAGGAAGTAAAAGTCGTAACAAGGTTTCCGTAGGTGAACCTGCGGAAGGATCATTACAGTTTGTGACGCGAGAGCTGCAACCATCGGCTCGTCGTCGTCGTTCGAGTATTCTTCAATGCGAAGAAGGCAAGGGTAGCCTTGGGAGCCGCACCCAATTGCCGTGGGAAAGGAGAAAGCGGATAAACGGCGGGGAGATCAACACCCACTGTGAGACAATAACAGGTCTGTGATGTCGGACTGACATGACATGTCAGTCAGTCCGACCGGCGCAGGTCACAGTCCTAGCGCCGTATACTGCTTTAGAGTCGTCTGTTGGGGCTCGCGACACCCGTCACCGACATCTTTCTTCCTTGTCCCCGGTCGCTCAGTGGCTTCCGGCACCCACACCATAGAGAGAAAGCAGCAGGCGAAGACGCTACTGCTCCTCTCGTTGACAGGGCCGGCGCCTGCTACTCTGGCGGCGTCTAGTGCTGGGTTTTCCTTGACACGCTTCCCAGTGGGCCCCTCCCTCCCCGCCTTCACTCTACTGTAAACGTAAATGTACGTGTGCGGCAGAGGAGGAAAAAGGGGAGAGAGAAAAAAAGCATTTTATGTGTCTTCTAACCAAAGTCGGGCTCTTACCAGCCCTATCAAACCCCCCATACATTACGTCCTCCTATGATGGAGTGATAGACGGCCGACAGGCCTTAATAAAAACATATACAACTCTTAACGGTGGATCACTTGGCTCGTGGGTCGATGAAGACCGCAGCTAACTGCGTGTCGGTATGTGAATCGCAAGAATACCAGATACATCGACAAGTCGAACGCACATTGCGGCGGCAGTCCTGATATGTGTACTGTCGCCACTCCTGCGCGAGGGTCGGAATAACATCCATCGGGCGAGTAGCTGTTGCGGCCTCCATATTCTGCTCTTTGGCAGGCTCAACGATGCGCTTTGGCCTGCTCTGGGGAACGACGCCCGCCACTGCCCCCCGAATGAGAAGGCAGGAGGCAAACCGGGAGTCCCCCTAATATTTGACAAACGAGCCCCTAGCACACCTCATCATGCTGTGAAAGAAAGACGCTTTTCGTCCTATTTCTGCAACAGAGGCCTGCCGCCCTTTGAGTGAGAAAACACTCGACGTCTGCTGCGGATCCGATTGTCCCACAGACGTGCAGCAAGCAAAGCCGCCAGTTTCCACCCCTCCGTGGACTGGATGGCACAACACAAGGGTATGGCTAGAGGACCGGGTCGGAAGCGACATGCCATGCGTCGCCGTCCAGAGGTAGTAGTGTGCCAGGGAAATTGAACGCTTGAGGAACCTCCCGCCTATCACACACACTCTCTACGGACCGACTCAACCGGATTTCATTTACTTTGGCCTAGCAGAATTCGAGAGAGAGAAGAAATGGTGCCAATAACGCTCATGAACGAGTAAATTACACCAGTACACAGGTGCATGTATGAGAGAGAGGCGTGTGCGCACAGAAGTAGTGCTATACTACTACTGTTGTTATTATTATTGTTACAATTTCGTTGGCATGTGTGCACCCTAGTGGTAGCCGCTGCCACAGTTGTGGGGCCTATAAGCAACGCTTGCTGAAACCGAAGTGACGGCGTGTCTGGCGCAAGCCGTCAGACGGCCAAATTCGGATTTTCAGTGCGTTGGCTGGGGGACAGTAACAGCCGTGGCATCATCAGCAGCAGCCGCTGTGTTTGTTGCTGGTGTGGTGCGAGGGAGCGACCGCCTGTCGTCATGACGGAGGAGGTGCTGCTCCCGTGCTGTGCTTTGCCCCTCAGCAAAAGGCGTAGCCAGAGTGCTCGCCGACGGGTGGCGTCCTTGATTGATCAAATCAAAATGTGTGTGACTGTGTGTGTGTGTTTTTGCGCCGAGACCGCCCCTCGAGCGATGATCGATGATCAAATAAAATTTTAAACCACCAGCGCACGAAAAAAAAAACCCACCGTCGACCTCGTGTCGGGAGAGACCTACCCGCCAAATTTAAGCATATTAATAAGCGGAGGAAAAGAAACCAACAGGGATTCCCTTAGTAAGGGCGACTGAACGGGGAAGAGCCCAGCGCATAACCTCGTGTCTTAACCGGCACGAGGGGTGTTGCGTTTCGGAGGGTCCGGCACGCCGTCCCATACCGCCTAAGTCAAGCTTGAAAGCGGCCACTACCCATGGAGGGTGACAGGCCCGTGTGGCGGCGCCCGCGAGGGCATAGATGGGGCGGTCGGAAAGGGCCTCTCTGTAGAGTCGGGTTGCTTAATAATGCAGCCCAAAGCAGGTGGTAAACTCCATCTAAGGCTAAATATGACCACGAGACCGATAGAGGACAAGTACCGTGAGGGAAAGTTGAAAAGAACTTTGAAGAGAGAGTTCAAGAGTACGTGAAACCGTTAAGAGCCAAACGGGTGGAACCTCGAAGGTCGAACTGGGGGATTCAGCTCGTCGGCTGTCGGCTGGGTGGGGACGTAACAAAGCGA
>NC_091164.1:46569594-46582094 GCF_040958095.1 Procambarus clarkii | reverse complement strand
CCGAAAACGGAGATTCGACCTCAAATGGCGGGCTAGGATCCGTCCCTGATCCGACACAGAGACAGAACGGAGAGACGACCCACTGTGGCAGGGTGAGGCGTCGAGAGAGTCCTGTGAGGCGGATGAGCACAGGGAGGAAACGGAGAGACGACCCACTGAGGGCTCGGTGCGGCGTCGAGAGAGTCCTGTGAGGCGGCTGAGGGCAGGGAGGAAACGGAGAGACGACCCCACTGAGGGCTGGGTGCGTCGTCGAGAGAGTGCTGTGAGGCGGCTGGGGACAGGGAGGAAATTGAGAGACGACCTCACTGTGGCTCGGTGAAACCGTCGAGTAGATCTTTCAGGTGGCTGAGGGCAGGAAGGAAAAGCAGAGACGAGGACTTGGGGGGGGTAGGGGGTGGGGTTGGGCTCTGGATGGGTGAGGGGAGGGGGGGTGTTAAGGTGGGTCGCCGAAAACGGAGATTCGACCTCAAATGGCGGGCTAGGATCCGTCCCTGATCCGACACAGAGACAGAACGGAGAGACGACCCACTGTGGCAGGGTGAGGCGTCGAGAGAGTCCTGTGAGGCGGATGAGCACAGGGAGGAAACGGAGAGACGACCCACCGAGGGCTCGGTGCGTCGTCGGGAGAGTGCTGTGAGGCGGCTGAGGACTGGGAGGAAACGGAGAGACGACCCACTGAGGGCTGGGTGCGTCGTCGAGAGAGTGCTGTGAGGCGGCTGGGGACAGGGAGGAAATTCAGAGACGACCTCACTGTGGCTCGGTGAAACCGTCGAGTAGATCTTTCAGGTGGCTGAGGGCAGGAAGGAAAAGCAGAGACGAGGACTTGGGGGGGTAGGGGGTGGGGTTGGGCTCTGGATGGGTGAGGGGAGGGGGGGTGTTAAGGTGGGTCGCCGAAAACGGAGATTCGACCTCAAACGGCGGGCTAGGATCCGTCCCTGATCCGACACAGAGACAGAACGGAGAGACGACCCACTGTGGCAGGGTGAGGCGTCGAGAGAGTCCTGTGAGGCGGCTGAGGACAGGGAGGAAACGGAGAGACGACCCACCGAGGGCTCGGTGCGTCGTCGAGAGAGTGCTGTGAGGCGGCTGAGGACAGGGAGGAAACGGAGAGACGACCCACTGAGGGCTGGGTGCGTCGTCGAGAGAGTGCTGTGAGGCGGCTGGGGACAGGGAGGAAATTCAGAGACGACCTCACTGTGGCTCGGTGAAACCGTCGAGTAGATCTTTCAGGTGGCTGAGGGCAGGAAGGAAAAGCAGAGGCGAGGACTTGGGGGGGTAGGGGGTGGGGTAGGGCTCTGGATGGGTGAGGGGAGGGGGGGTGTTAAGGTGGGTCGCCGAAAACGGAGATTCGACCTCAAACGGCGGGCTAGGATCCGTCCCTGATCCGACACAGAGACAGAACGGAGAGACGACCCACTGTGGCAGGGTGTGGCGTCGAGAGAGTCCTGTGGGGCGGCTGAGGACAGGGAGGAAACGGAGAGACGACCCACCGAGGGCTCGGTGCGTCGTCGAGAGAGTGCTGTGAGGCGGCTGAGGACAGGGAGGAAACGGAGAGACGACCCACTGAGGGCTGGGTGCGTCGTCGAGAGAGTGCTGTGAGGCGGCTGGGGACAGGGAGGAAATTCAGAGACGACCTCACTGTGGCTCGGTGAAACCGTCGAGTAGATCTTTCAGGTGGCTGAGGGCAGGAAGGAAAAGCAGAGGCGAGGACTTGGGGGGGTAGGGGGTGGGGTAGGGCTCTGGATGGGTGAGGGGAGGGGGGGTGTTAAGGTGGGTCGCCGAAAACGGAGATTCGACCTCAAACGGCGGGCTAGGATCCGTCCCTGATCCGACACAGAGACGGAACGGAGAGACGACCCACTGTGGCAGGGTGTGGCGTCGAGAGAGTCCTGTGGGGCGGCTGAGGACAGGGAGGAAACGGAGAGACGACCCACCGAGGGCTCGGTGCGTCGTCGAGAGAGTGCTGTGAGGCGGCTGAGGACAGGGAGGAAACGGAGAGACGACCCACTGAGGGCTGGGTGCGTCGTCGAGAGAGTGCTGTGAGGCGGCTGGGGACAGGGAGGAAATTGAGAGACGACCTCACTGTGGCTCGGTGAAACCGTCGAGTAGATCTTTCAGGTGGCTGAGGGCAGGAAGGAAAAGCAGAGACGAGGACTTGGGGGGGAAGGGGGTGGGGTTGGGCTCTGGATGGGTGAGGGGAGGGGGGGTGTTAAGGTGGGTCGCCGAAAACGGAGATTCGAACTCAAAAGGCGGGCTAGGATCCGTCCCTGATCCGACACAGAGACAGAACGGAGAGACGACCCACTGTGGCAGGGTGAGGCGCCGAGAGAGTCCTGTGAGGCGGCTGAGGACAGGGAGGAAACGGAGAGACGACCCACCGAGGGCTCGGTGCGTCGTCGAGAGAGTGCTGTGAGGCGGCTGAGGACAGGGAGGAAACGGAGAGACGACCCACTGAGGGCTGGGTGCGTCGTCGAGAGAGTGCTGTGAGGCGGCTGGGGACAGGGAGGAAATTGAGAGACGACCTCACTGTGGCTCGGTGAAACCGTCGAGTAGATCTTTCAGGTGGCTGAGGGCAGGAAGGAAAAGCAGAGACGAGGACTTGGGGGGGGTAGGGGGTGGGGTTGGGCTCTGGATGGGTGAGGGGAGGGGGGGTGTTAAGGTGGGTCGCCGAAAACGGAGATTCGACCTCAAATGGCGGGCTAGGATCCGTCCCTGATCCGACACAGAGACAGAACGGAGAGACGACCCACTGTGGCAGGGTGAGGCGTCGAGAGAGTCCTGTGAGGCGGATGAGCACAGGGAGGAAACGGAGAGACGACCCACCGAGGGCTCGGTGCGTCGTCGAGAGAGTGCTGTGAGGCGGCTGAGGACTGGGAGGAAACGGAGAGACGACCCACTGAGGGCTGGGTGCGTCGTCGAGAGAGTGCTGTGAGGCGGCTGGGGACAGGGAGGAAATTCAGAGACGACCTCACTGTGGCTCGGTGAAACCGTCGAGTAGATCTTTCAGGTGGCTGAGGGCAGGAAGGAAAAGCAGAGACGAGGACTTGGGGGGGTAGGGGGTGGGGTTGGGCTCTGGATGGGTGAGGGGAGGGGGGGGTGTTAAGGTGGGTCGCCGAAAACGGAGATTCGACCTCAAACGGCGGGCTAGGATCCGTCCCTGATCCGACACAGAGACAGAACGGAGAGACGACCCACTGTGGCAGGGTGAGGCGTCGAGAGAGTCCTGTGAGGCGGCTGAGGACAGGGAGGAAACGGAGAGACGACCCACCGAGGGCTCGGTGCGTCGTCGAGAGAGTGCTGTGAGGCGGCTGAGGACAGGGAGGAAACGGAGAGACGACCCACTGAGGGCTGGGTGCGTCGTCGAGAGAGTGCTGTGAGGCGGCTGGGGACAGGGAGGAAATTCAGAGACGACCTCACTGTGGCTCGGTGAAACCGTCGAGTAGATCTTTCAGGTGGCTGAGGGCAGGAAGGAAAAGCAGAGGCGAGGACTTGGGGGGGTAGGGGGTGGGGTAGGGCTCTGGATGGGTGAGGGGAGGGGGGGTGTTAAGGTGGGTCGCCGAAAACGGAGATTCGACCTCAAACGGCGGGCTAGGATCCGTCCCTGATCCGACACAGAGACAGAACGGAGAGACGACCCACTGTGGCAGGGTGTGGCGTCGAGAGAGTCCTGTGGGGCGGCTGAGGACAGGGAGGAAACGGAGAGACGACCCACCGAGGGCTCGGTGCGTCGTCGAGAGAGTGCTGTGAGGCGGCTGAGGACAGGGAGGAAACGGAGAGACGACCCACTGAGGGCTGGGTGCGTCGTCGAGAGAGTGCTGTGAGGCGGCTGGGGACAGTGAGGAAATTCAGAGACGACCTCACTGTGGCTCGGTGAAACCGTCGAGTAGATCTTTCAGGTGGCTGAGGGCAGGAAGGAAAAGCAGAGACGAGGACTTGGGGGGGTAGGGGGTGGGGTTGGGCTCTGGATGGGTGAGGAGAGGGGGGGTGTTAAGGTGGGTCGCCGAAAACGGAGATTCGAACTCAAAAGGCGGGCTAGGATCCGTCCCTGATCCGACACAGAGACGGAACGGAGAGACGACCCACTGTGGCAGGGTGTGGCGTCGAGAGAGTCCTGTGGGGCGGCTGAGGACAGGGAGGAAACGGAGAGACGACCCACCGAGGGCTCGGTGCGTCGTCGAGAGAGTGCTGTGAGGCGGCTGAGGACAGGGAGGAAACGGAGAGACGACCCACTGAGGGCTGGGTGCGTCGTCGAGAGAGTGCTGTGAGGCGGCTGGGGACAGGGAGGAAATTGAGAGACGACCTCACTGTGGCTCGGTGAAACCGTCGAGTAGATCTTTCAGGTGGCTGAGGGCAGGAAGGAAAAGCAGAGACGAGGACTTGGGGGGGAAGGGGGTGGGGTTGGGCTCTGGATGGGTGAGGGGAGGGGGGGTGTTAAGGTGGGTCGCCGAAAACGGAGATTCGAACTCAAAAGGCGGGCTAGGATCCGTCCCTGATCCGACACAGAGACAGAACGGAGAGACGACCCACTGTGGCAGGGTGAGGCGCCGAGAGAGTCCTGTGAGGCGGCTGAGGACAGGGAGGAAACGGAGAGACGACCCACCGAGGGCTCGGTGCGTCGTCGAGAGAGTGCTGTGAGGCGGCTGAGGACAGGGAGGAAACGGAGAGACGACCCACTGAGGGCTGGGTGCGTCGTCGAGAGAGTGCTGTGAGGCGGCTGGGGACAGGGAGGAAATTGAGAGACGACCTCACTGTGGCTCGGTGAAACCGTCGAGTAGATCTTTCAGGTGGCTGAGGGCAGGAAGGAAAAGCAGAGACGAGGACATGGGGGGGTAGGGGGTGGGGTTGGGCTCTGGATGGGTGAGGGGAGGGGGGGTGTTAAGGTGGGTCGCCGAAAACGGAGATTCGACCTCAAACGGCGGGCTAGGATCCGTCCCTGATCCGACACAGAGACAGAACGGAGAGACGACCCACTGTGGCAGGGTGAGGCGTCGAGAGAGTCCTGTGAGGCGGCTGAGGACAGGGAGGAAACGGAGAGACGACCCACCGAGGGCTCGGTGCGTCGTCGAGAGAGTGCTGTGAGGCGGCTGAGGACAGGGAGGAAACGGAGAGACGACCCACTGAGGGCTGGGTGCGTCGTCGAGAGAGTGCTGTGAGGCGGCTGGGGACAGTGAGGAAATTCAGAGACGACCTCACTGTGGCTCGGTGAAACCGTCGAGTAGATCTTTCAGGTGGCTGAGGGCAGGAAGGAAAAGCAGAGACGAGGACTTGGGGGGGTAGGGGGTGGGGTTGGGCTCTGGATGGGTGAGGAGAGGGGGGGTGTTAAGGTGGGTCGCCGAAAACGGAGATTCGAACTCAAAAGGCGGGCTAGGATCCGTCCATGGTGTGGCACCAAGAGAGAATGGCGAGACGACCCACTGTGGCTCGGTGTGGCGTCGAGAGAGTCCTGTCAGGCGGCTGAGGGCAGGGAGGAAACCGGAGATGGGGGGGAGGGAGGTGCAAACCTGGACTGTTAGGCGAGCGGCTTACTCCCGCCGTTTACCCGCTGGACCTCGTCCAGTCTCCGGCAATGCTCCGGCACAGAGAATGCCTGGCCTGGCGTGACGGCCTGCTCCTGCCCGGTGTGTGGCGGTCGCGCCAGCAGTGTTTCTCGTGTAGCATGCGAGCGTTGCCGGTGTCGTCGGGAGCCGGGATATGTTCTCGAACAAAGTTACCTGAGCGAGTGTGCCTTTCTCCCTGTCGTCAGCTCGGGTCTGGTCGAATTGGGCCGGTGGCGCCGAAGAAGTTACCACCGGAGACCAGGGTCCAGTGGCTAGAGCCGGGCCCAACGGCTATTGCCGAGTACCTTCCTCCGATGCAGGAAGAAGGTGTGTTCAGTCCCGCGGAAATCGTACGGCGGGTGCCGAATTTACCAGTGGCCAGCCGGGTCCAGGAGCTAGAGCCGGATTTGTCGGCTACTGCCGGGTAACCTACTTTGGATGCGGGTGCTGGGGTGGTCGGCCCCGCGGAAATCGGACGGCAGGCGCCGAAGATACCAGCGGCGAGCCGGGTCCCGGAGCTAGAGCCGAGCCCATCGGCTATTGTTGAGTAGCCGTCTTTGCCGGCAGAGCTGGCGTTTTCAGTCTCGTCGAAATCAGACGGCGGGCGCCGAAGTTAACAGCGGCTAGCCGGGCCCCAGAGCTAGAGCCGGACCCAGGGACTAAAGCCCAGCGGTGTGCTTCCGGTTGGGCGTTTGCGTTTTCAGTCTCGCGGAAATCGGACGGAGGGCGCCGAAGTTACGTTTTGCCAGCCGGGTCCAGTAGCTAGAGCCGGGCCCGGGGACTAGAGTCCCGCGTCGGCCTCCGACCCAAGTGCTTCTGTTTTCAATCTCGTCCAAATCGGACGAGGGGTACGGAAACGGCACAACTTAACCCGGGTCCAGGGGCTAGAGCCGGGCCCGGCGACTAGAGTCCCGCGTCGGCCTTCGGCCCAAGTGCTTCCGTTTTCAATCTCGTCCAAATCGGATGGAGGGTACCGAAACGGCGAAACGTAACCCTGACTCCCTTGCAAGTGCCTGGTCCGGTAACCCTATTGTCCTTCAAGGCTCTCAGACCTGAAAGGAATTGGGAGGCAAGTTCGGCATTCTGGCCGAAATCGAGCGCCGGAGTGTACCTTTTTCCAGAACTGGGACATGGTACATCAGGGGTTTTCGTGCTTAGACCACAGCACAGCGAGAGCTGGGCGACCATTTGAGCTCAATTTGCACGAAGTGACGACATCACCTTGACCCATTCGATATATATAGGGGAGACCTGGTGTCTGTGGCACCTTTCTCGTGGGTAACCTGCTGTCTTAGGGGACCATGCGAGGGAGACTACTGACAACTACCTGCGTCTTGGCGACATTCTAAGTCTCGTTGTTGCCAGAGGGAAGGAGCAAATGTTTTCCATTGTTTTGGTGCGTTGGCTACTTTCCCTTCCCCCATTCCACGGTGCTGGTTCTCGGTTCCGGTGCGGTAGCGAACTGTTTGCCGCAGACGTTTACCGGAGTAAATGGGGAACCAGCCTTTTACCTGTCGCGGGGTACATATGCCGAGGTATTTGGAGTCCGGTGTGTGAGTGACCGACCATTGCGTTCTGTTAGACATACGTAACATTAGGCGAAGGCGGCCCTCCTTGCACATGTCGTGTGGTTCCAGAGCCAGGCATCTCGGGTCCGGTGTGCGCGTGCGACCGATCTTGTTCATGTGTTAGACATACGTAACAGTGGGCGAAGACGGTCGGCGAAACTCGCGCATGTCGTGTGGTCCGAGATGGCCTTCCATGCACATTAGATATAGCTATATAAAGGGGGAGACTCGGTGGCTGGCTGACAACTACCGGCGTCTTGGCGACATTGTGTCTCGTTGTCGCCAGAGAGAAGGAGCAAATGTATTCCATTGTTTTGGTACGTGGGCTCCTTTCTCTTCCCCCACTGTTAGGGCGCTGGTTCTCGGTTCCGGTGCGGTAGCGAACTGTTTGCCGCAGACGTATACCGGAGTAATTGGGGAACCAGACGGTGTTTTGCCTGTCGCGGGATTGGATCACAGGTTCTGGGTTCCGGTGCGGTTGCGAACTGCTTCTCGTTCACCGGCGCCAATGGGGAACCTGCCTGTCTGTCGCGGGGCAAATGCCACATAGGCTGAGGTATTTGGAGTCCGGTGTGTGAGTGACCGACCATTGCGTTCTGTTAGACATACGTAACATTAGGCGAAGGCGGCCCTCCTTGCACATGTCGTGTGGTTCCAGAGCCAGGCATCTCGGGTCCGGTGTGCGCGTGCGACCGATCTTGTTCATGTGTTAGACATACGTAACAGTGGGCGAAGACGGTCGGCGAAACTCGCGCATGTCGTGTGGTCCGAGATGGCCTTCCATGGACGTTAGATATAGCTATATAAAGGGGGAGACTCGGTGGCTGGCTGAACCTACTACCGGCGTCTTGGCGACATTGTGTCTCGTTGTCGCCAGAGAGAAGGAGCAAATGTATTCCATTGTTTTGGTGCGTGGGCTCCTTTCTCTTCCCCCACTGTTAGGGTGCTGGTTCTCGGTTCCGGTGCGGTAGCGAACTGTTTGCCGCAGACGTATACCGGAGTAATTGGGGAACCAGACGGTGTTTTGCCTGTCGCGGGATTGGATCACAGGTTCTGGGTTCCGGTGCGGTTGCGAACTGCTTCTCGTTCACCGGCGCCAATGGGGAACCTGCCTGTCTGTCGCGGGGCAAATGCCACATAGGCTGAGGTATTTGGAGTCCGGTGTGTGAGCGACCGACCATTGCGTCTTGTTAGACATACGTAACTTGCAGGCGAAGGCGGCCCTCCTCGCACATGTCGTGTGGTTCCAGAGCCCAGGCACCTCGGGGTCCGGTGTGCGCGTGCGACCGATCTTGTTCATGTGTTAGACATACGTAACAGTGGGCGAAGACGGTCGGCGAAACTCGCGCATGTCGTGTGGCTCGAGAATTGCCTTCAATTCCTCCCTGGAGTGAGTAGTTTGTTTCGGCAGCAGCTCTCTCTCCACACAACCCCCCATCATCCTCCTTCCCGCAAGAGCATGATCCCGATGCTCGATGCAAACTGAGAACTGTCACTGCACACGCTGCGGCATCTCGGGTCCGGTGCGCGAGGCGAACTTGCATTCTGCTAGACATACGTAGCATTAGGCGAGAGCGCCCGTAATCGCGCACGTCGTGAGGCTCGAGAGGCCTTCAAAGCAGCGCCTCTGTATTGTGTCACGACGATTCCTTCCGATCTCCGTGCGATCACTTCTCCAGCCTACGACTGCACATCGAGTCAGCTATCGATCGGTCTGTGTGCATGGGAACAGAGCACCAACCTTCTTCCATGTCATGGGAAGGCTGAACAAAAACACTGTGGCGTCGCCTCTCTCCACCAACGAGGAGGCGACAAACCACACGGCACCTCGGATGCATTTCCGACGGTTCCTTTCATATAAAAGGGGTGACGCCGAGGAAAATAAGACTCGCGTCCCTACCAAAACGAAAAAGACCACCACCACCACCTACTCACTTACTACTGCTCCTCCTCCTGTTTTTCCAGCTTGCCGTGTTGAATGACGACAATGACGAGCAGGAGTAATCTCGGCGGGGTAGTTATGATCGTTCGTCCACGCGGAGTAACTGCTCTCCTCCGCCTCTGTTCGTCTAACGTATCGACATAACGCCATACTGTCGGGCTGCTAGAGAGTCCATAGTGAGATTTAACTTGCAAAGCAGGATTAAAACGCAAAACCGAGGGGAGCGAGGGGTGTGTGTGTGTGTGTGTCTTGTGTACTATATATCCGTAGTACTGTTGAGCTACCTGGTTGATCCTGCCAGTAGTCATATGCTTGTCTCAAAGATTAAGCCATGCATGTGTAAGTACAAGCCGAGTTAAGGCGAAACCGCGAATGGCTCATTAAATCAGCTATGTTTCATTGGATCTGTAAACCCACTTACTTGGATAACTGTGGTAATTCTAGAGCTAATACATGCATCACGTCTCTGACCGCAAGGGAAGAGCGCTTTTATTAGTTCAAAACTGGTCGGGCCTCGGTCCGTTAACCCACCCGTGGTGAATCTGAATAACTTTTTGCTGAGCGCACGGTCTCCGCACCGGCGCCGCATCCTTCAAGTGTCTGCCTTATCAGCTTTCGATTGTAGGTTATGCGCCTACAATGGCTATAACGGGTAACGGGGAATCAGGGTTCGATTCCGGAGAGGGAGCCTGAGAAACGGCTACCACATCTAAGGAAGGCAGCAGGCACGCAAATTACCCACTCCCGGCACGGGGAGGTAGTGACGAAAAATAACGATGCGAGACTCATCCGAGGCCTCGCAATCGGAATGAGTACACTTTAAATCCTTTAACGAGGATCTATTGGAGGGCAAGTCTGGTGCCAGCAGCCGCGGTAATTCCAGCTCCAATAGCGTATATTAAAGTTGTTGCGGTTAAAAAGCTCGTAGTTGGATCTCAGTTCCGGACTGACGGTACACCGCCTGGTGCTTACTGTCACGCTCCGAACAGCTAACTAGCCCCGCCGGCTCGCACGGGGTGCTCTTCATCGAGTGTCCCGAGTGGCCGGCACGTTTACTTTGAAAAAATTAGAGTGCTCAGAGCAGGCTACTTTAATGGCCTGAATGTCTATGCATGGAATAATGGAATAGGACCTCGGTTCTATTTTGTTGGTTTTCGGAACCTGAGGTAATGACTAATAGGAACAGGCGGGGGCATTCGTACTGCGACGCTAGAGGTGAAATTCTTGGACCGTCGCAAGACGAACTACTGCGAAAGCATTTGCCAAGGATGTTTTCATTAATCAAGAACGAAAGTTAGAGGTTCGAAGGCGATCAGATACCGCCCTAGTTCTAACCATAAACGATGCCAACTAGCGATCCGCCGGCGTTATTCCCATGACCCGGCGGGCAGCTTCCGGGAAACCAAAGTCTTTGGGTTCCGGGGGAAGTATGGTTGCAAAGCTGAAACTTAAAGGAATTGACGGAAGGGCACCACCAGGAGTGGAGCCTGCGGCTTAATTTGACTCAACACGGGGAACCTCACCAGGCCCAGACACCGGAAGGATTGACAGATTGAGAGCTCTTTCTCGATTCGGTGGGTGGTGGTGCATGGCCGTTCTTAGTTGGTGGAGCGATTTGTCTGGTTAATTCCGATAACGAACGAGACTCTGGCCTATTAACTAGTCGACGGATCTCCAGCAATTGGTGTCCAGTTCGCAACTTCTTCTTAGAGGGATTAGCGGCAATTCTAGCCGCACGAGATTGAGCAATAACAGGTCTGTGATGCCCTTAGATGTTCTGGGCCGCACGCGCGCTACACTGAAGAGATCAACGTGTTCTCCCCCTCCGAGAGGAGCGGGTAACCCGTTCAATCCCCTTCATGATAGGGATTGGGGCTTGCAATTGTTTCCCATGAACGAGGAATTCCCAGTAAGTGCAAGTCATCAGCTTGCGCTGATTACGTCCCTGCCCTTTGTACACACCGCCCGTCGCTACTACCGATTGAATGATTTAGTGAGGCCTTCGGACTGGCGCTCTTGGATGTTCTACCCCTCGCGTCTCGGCGCAAGGGGTTCTCGCCTCGAGCTGACGGAAAGATGTCCAAACTTGATCATTTAGAGGAAGTAAAAGTCGTAACAAGGTTTCCGTAGGTGAACCTGCGGAAGGATCATTACAGTTTGTGACGCGAGAGCTGCAACCATCGGCTCGTCGTCGTCGTTCGAGTATTCTTCAATGCGAAGAAGGCAAGGGTAGCCTTGGGAGCCGCACCCAATTGCCGTGGGAAAGGAGAAAGCGGATAAACGGCGGGGAGATCAACACCCACTGTGAGACAATAACAGGTCTGTGATGTCGGACTGACATGACATGTCAGTCAGTCCGACCGGCGCAGGTCACAGTCCTAGCGCCGTATACTGCTTTAGAGTCGTCTGTTGGGGCTCGCGACACCCGTCACCGACATCTTTCTTCCTTGTCCCCGGTCGCTCAGTGGCTTCCGGCACCCACACCATAGAGAGAAAGCAGCAGGCGAAGACGCTACTGCTCCTCTCGTTGACAGGGCCGGCGCCTGCTACTCTGGCGGCGTCTAGTGCTGGGTTTTCCTTGACACGCTTCCCAGTGGGCCCCTCCCTCCCCGCCTTCACTCTACTGTAAACGTAAATGTACGTGTGCGGCAGAGGAGGAAAAAGGGGAGAGAGAAAAAAAGCATTTTATGTGTCTTCTAACCAAAGTCGGGCTCTTACCAGCCCTATCAAACCCCCCATACATTACGTCCTCCTATGATGGAGTGATAGACGGCCGACAGGCCTTAATAAAAACATATACAACTCTTAACGGTGGATCACTTGGCTCGTGGGTCGATGAAGACCGCAGCTAACTGCGTGTCGGTATGTGAATCGCAAGAATACCAGATACATCGACAAGTCGAACGCACATTGCGGCGGCAGTCCTGATATGTGTACTGTCGCCACTCCTGCGCGAGGGTCGGAATAACATCCATCGGGCGAGTAGCTGTTGCGGCCTCCATATTCTGCTCTTTGGCAGGCTCAACGATGCGCTTTGGCCTGCTCTGGGGAACGACGCCCGCCACTGCCCCCCGAATGAGAAGGCAGGAGGCAAACCGGGAGTCCCCCTAATATTTGACAAACGAGCCCCTAGCACACCTCATCATGCTGTGAAAGAAAGACGCTTTTCGTCCTATTTCTGCAACAGAGGCCTGCCGCCCTTTGAGTGAGAAAACACTCGACGTCTGCTGCGGATCCGATTGTCCCACAGACGTGCAGCAAGCAAAGCCGCCAGTTTCCACCCCTCCGTGGACTGGATGGCACAACACAAGGGTATGGCTAGAGGACCGGGTCGGAAGCGACATGCCATGCGTCGCCGTCCAGAGGTAGTAGTGTGCCAGGGAAATTGAACGCTTGAGGAACCTCCCGCCTATCACACACACTCTCTACGGACCGACTCAACCGGATTTCATT
>NC_091164.1:46545926-46569094 GCF_040958095.1 Procambarus clarkii | reverse complement strand
ATCACACTTCATGAAAAACCTGAAAAAGTCACTTTTTTACCATATATGAAGAATTTTAACTTCAAATCATAGAGCGAGGTTTCGTATTATTTAGATCCAAGAAAAAACATATGACAATGTTGTTTCCAATACAAATAATAAAAAACAATGTGTTTTCATTAGCATTAACTAAAATGTTCTTGGTTTTCCGTTTATATTACCGATGGAAGATGTACACGTAAAACCGCTCTAATCCGGCTGAAACGTCGATATATGCAATAAAAACCGAACTGCTCCCCTTTTCAATATCTTACACAGTATTTTAACGAGAAACAAATAGATGATTGAAAATGAAGTATTTAAGGTTATTATCTAATCAATTATGTGTTTGTATCATTTGTATCGTATATATAATGAATTAATACCCATAGACTGAAAATTCACAAAAACGTGGAAAAACGGCAAAATATTGCCTAATTCGATGATATTTTGTTTAAATCACATAAAGGAAAAGGAGATGATAAACGTCAAAATATTGCTAAATTCGACGATTTTTCGTACAAAACAAAATGCAAGAAAACTTGCTTAAAATGCAATATTATGCGAAATTCTGAGATTTGAAGGCCAAATCACATATCGTAATACTATATGAAATAGTTTCGAAATATTGTTAAAAACGTATATATTTACGTAAAATCACACTACATGAAAAACGTGAAAAAAGTCACTATTTTACCATATATGAGGATTTTAACTTCAAATCATAGAGCGAGGTTTCGTATTATTTAGATCTACGAAAAGACATATGACAATGTTGTTTCCAATACAAATAATAAAAAACAATGTGTTTTCATTAGCATTAACTAAAATGTTCTTGGTTTTCCGTTTATATTACCGATGGAAGATGTACACGTAAAACCGCTCTAATCCGGCTGAAACGTCGATATATGCAATAAAAACCGAACTTCTCCCCTTTTCAATATCTTACACAGTATTTTAACGAGAAACAAATAGTTGATTGAAAATGAAGTATTTAAGGTTATTATCTAATCAATTATGTGTTTGCATCATTTTTATCGTATATATAATGAATTAATACCCATAGACTGAAAATTCACAAAAACGTGAAAAACGGCAAAATATTGCCTAATTCGATGATATTTTGTTTAAATCACATAAAGGAAAAGGAGATGATAAACGTCAAAATATTGCTAAATTCGACGATTTTTCGTACAAAACAAAATGCAAGAAAACTTGCTTAAAATGCAATATTATGCGAAATTCTGAGATTTGAAGGCCAAATCACATATCGTAATACTATATGAAATAGTTTCGAAATATTGTTAAAAACGTATATATTTACGTAAAATCACACTACATGAAAAACGTGAAAAAAGTCACTATTTTACCATATATGAGGATTTTAACTTCAAATCATAGAGCGAGGTTTCGTATTATTTAGATCTACGAAAAGACATATGACAATGTTGTTTCCAATACAAATAATAAAAAACAATGTGTTTTCATTAGCATTAACTAAAATGTTCTTGGTTTTCCGTTTATATTACCGATGGAAGATGTACACGTAAAACCGCTCTAATCCGGCTGAAACGTCGATATATGCAATAAAAACCGAACTTCTCCCCTTTTCAATATCTTACACAGTATTTTAACGAGAAACAAATAGTTGATTGAAAATGAAGTATTTAAGGTTATTATCTAATCAATTATGTGTTTGCATCATTTTTATCGTATATATAATGAATTAATACCCATAGACTGAAAATTCACAAAAACGTGGAAAAACGGCAAAATATTGCCTAATTCGATGATATTTTGTTTAAATCACATAAAGGAAAAGGAGATGATAAACGTCAAAATATTGCTAAATTCGACGATTTTTCGTACGAAACAAAATGCAAGAAAACTTGCTTAAAATGCAATATTATGCGAAATTCTGAGATTTGAAGGGCAAAAAACATATCGTGATACTACATGAAATAGTATCGAAATATTGGTAAAAACGTATATATTTACGTAAAATCACACTACATGAAAAACGTGAAAAAAGTCACTATTTTACCATATATGAGGATTTTAACTTCAAATCATAGAGCGAGGTTTCGTATTATTTAGATCTAAGAAAAGACATATGACAATGTTGTTTCCAATACAAATAATAAAAAACAATGTGTTTTCATTAGCATTAACTAAAATGTTCTTGGTTTTCCGTTTATATTACCGATGGAAGATGTACACGTAAAACCGCTCTAATCCAGCTGAAACGTCGATATATGCAATAAAAACCGAACTTCTCCCCTTTTCAATATCTTACACAGTATTTTAACGAGAAACAAATAGTTGATTGAAAATGAAGTATTTAAGGTTATTATCTAATCAATTATGTGTTTGCATCATTTGTATCGTATATATAATGAATTAATACCCATAGACTGAAAATTCACAAAAACGTGGAGAAACGGCAAAATATTGCCTAATTCGATGATATTTTGTTTAAATCACATAAAGGAAAAGGAGATGATAAACGTCAAAATATTGCTAAATTCGACGATTTTTCGTACAAAACAAAATGCAAGAAAACTTGCTTAAAATGCAATATTATGCGAAATTCTGAGATTTGAAGGCCAAATCACATATCGTAATACTATATGAAATAGTTTCGAAATATTGTTAAAAACGTATATATTTACGTAAAATCACACTACATGAAAAACGTGAAAAAAGTCACTATTTTACCATATATGAGGATTTTAACTTCAAATCATAGAGCGAGGTTTCGTATTATTTAGATCTAAGAAAAGACATATGACAATGTTGTTTCCAATACAAATAATAAAAAACAATGTGTTTTCATTAGCATTAACTAAAATGTTCTTGGTTTTCCGTTTATATTACCGATGGAAGATGTACACGTAAAACCGCTCTAATCCGGCTGAAACGTCGATATATGCAATAAAAACCGAACTTCTCCCCTTTTCAATATCTTACACAGTATTTTAACGAGAAACAAATAGTTGATTGAAAATGAAGTATTTAAGGTTATTATCTAATCAATTATGTGTTTGCATCATTTTTATCGTATATATAATGAATTAATACCCATAGACTGAAAATTCACAAAAACGTGGAAAAACGGCAAAATATTGCCTAATTCGATGATATTTTGTTTAAATCACATAAAGGAAAAGGAGATAATAAACTTCAAAATATTGCTAAATTCGACGATTTTTCGTACGAAACAAAATGCAAGAAAACTTGCTTAAAATGCAATATTATGCGAAATTCTGAAATTTGAAGGCCAAAAAACATATCGTGATACTACATGAAATAGTATCGAAATATTGGTAAAAACGTATATATTTACGTAAAATCACACTTCATGAAAAACGTGAAAAAGTCACTATTTTACCATATATGAAGAATTTTAACTTCAAATCATAGAGCGAGGTTTCGTATTATTTAGATCTACGAAAAGACATATGACAATGTTGTTTCCAATACAAATAATAAAAAACAATGTGTTTTCATTAGCATTAACTAAAATGTTCTTGGTTTTCCGTTTATATTACCGATGGAAGATGTACACGTAAAACCGCTCTAATCCGGCTGAAACGTCGATATATGCAATAAAACCCGAACTTCTCCCCTTTTCAATATCTTACACAGTATTTTATCGAGAAACAAATAGTTGATTGAAAATGAAGTATTTAAGGTTATTATCTAATCAATTATGTGTTTGCATCATTTTTATCGTATATATAATGAATTAATACCCATAGACTGAAAATTAACAAAAACGTGGAAAAACGGCAAAATATTGCCTAATTCGATGATATTTTGTTTAAATCACATAAAGGAAAAGGAGATGATAAACTTCAAAATATTGCTAAATTCGACGATTTTTCGTACAAAACAAAATGCAAGAAAACTTGCTTAAAATGCAATATTATGCGAAATTCTGGGATTTGAAGGCCAAATCACATATCGTAATACTACATGAAATTGTTTCGAAATATTGTTAAAAACGTATATATTTACGTAAAATCACACTACATGAAAAACGTGAAAAAAGTCACTATTTTACCATATATGAGGATTTTAACTTCAAATCATAGAGCGAGGTTTCGTATTATTTAGATCCAAGAAAAGACATATGACAATGTTGTTTCCAATACAAATAATAAAAAACAATGTGTTTTCATTAGCATTAACTAAAATGTTCTTGGTTTTCCGTTTATATTACCGATGGAAGATGTACACGTAAAACCGCTCTAATCCGGCTGAAACGTCGATATATGCAATAAAAACCGAACTTCTCCCCTTTTCAATATCTTACACAGTATTTTAACGAGAAACAAATAGTTGATTGAAAATGAAGTATTTAAGGTTATTATCTAATCAATTATGTGTTTGCATCATTTTTATCGTATATATAATGAATTAATACCCATAGACTGAAAATTCACAAAAACGTGGAAAAACGGCAAAATATTGCCTAATTCGATGATATTTTGTTTAAATCACATAAAGGAAAAGGAGATGATAAACGTCAAAATATTGCTAAATTCGACGATTTTTCGTACAAAACAAAATGCAAGAAAACTTGCTTAAAATGCAATATTATGCGAAATTCTGAGATTTGAAGGCCAAATCACATATCGTAATACTATATGAAATAGTTTCGAAATATTGTTAAAAACGTATATATTTACGTAAAATCACACTACATGAAAAACGTGAAAAAAGTCACTATTTTACCATATATGAGGATTTTAACTTCAAATCATAGAGCGAGGTTTCGTATTATTTAGATCTAAGAAAAGACATATGACAATGTTGTTTCCAATACAAATAATAAAAAACAATGTGTTTTCATTAGCATTAACTAAAATGTTCTTGGTTTTCCGTTTATATTACCGATGGAAGATGTACACGTAAAACCGCTCTAATTCGGCTGAAACGTCGATATATGCAATAAAAACCGAACTTCTCCCCTTTTCAATATCTTACACAGTATTTTAACGAGAAACAAATAGTTGATTGAAAATGAAGTATTTAAGGTTATTATCTAATCAATTATGTGTTTGCATCATTTTTATCGTATATATAATGAATTAATACCCATAGACTGAAAATTCACAAAAACGTGGAAAAACGGCAAAATATTGCCTAATTCGATGATATTTTGTTTAAATCACATAAAGGAAAAGGAGATAATAAACTTCAAAATATTGCTAAATTCGACGATTTTTCGTACGAAACAAAATGCAAGAAAACTTGCTTAAAATGCAATATTATGCGAAATTCTGAAATTTGAAGGCCAAAAAACATATCGTGATACTACATGAAATAGTATCGAAATATTGGTAAAAACGTATATATTTACGTAAAATCACACTTCATGAAAAACGTGAAAAAGTCACTATTTTACCATATATGAAGAATTTTAACTTCAAATCATAGAGCGAGGTTTCGTATTATTTAGATCCAAGAAAAGACATATGACAATGTTGTTTCCAATACAAATAATAAAAAACAATGTGTTTTCATTAGCATTAACTAAAATGTTCTTGGTTTTCCGTTTATATTACCGATGGAAGATGTACACGTAAAACCGCTCTAATCCGGCTGAAACGTCGATATATGCAATAAAAACCGAACTTCTCCCCTTTTCAATATCTTACACAGTATTTTAACGAGAAACAAATAGATGATTGAAAATGAAGTATTTAAGGTTATTATCTAATCAATTATGTGTTTGCATCATTTGTATCGTATATATAATGAATTAATACCCATAGACTGAAAATTCACAAAAACGTGGAAAAACGGCAAAATATTGCCTAATTCGATGATATTTTGTTTAAATCACATAAAGGAAAAGGAGATGATAAACGTCAAAATATTGCTAAATTCGACGATTTTTCGTACAAAACAAAATGCAAGAAAACTTGCTTAAAATGCAATATTATGCGAAATTCTGAGATTTGAAGGCCAAATCACATATCGTAATACTATATGAAATAGTTTCGAAATATTGTTAAAAACGTATATATTTACGTAAAATCACACTACATGAAAAACGTGAAAAAAGTCACTATTTTACCATATATGAGGATTTTAACTTCAAATCATAGAGCGAGGTTTCGTATTATTTAGATCTAAGAAAAGACATATGACAATGTTGTTTCCAATACAAATAATAAAAAACAATGTGTTTTCATTAGCATTAACTAAAATGTTCTTGGTTTTCCGTTTATATTACCGATGGAAGATGTACACGTAAAACCGCTCTAATCCGGCTGAAACGTCGATATATGCAATAAAAACCGAACTTCTCCCCTTTTCAATATCTTACACAGTATTTTAACGAGAAACAAATAGTTGATTGAAAATGAAGTATTTAAGGTTATTATCTAATCAATTATGTGTTTGCATCATTTTTATCGTATATATAATGAATTAATACCCATAGACTGAAAATTCACAAAAACGTGGAAAAACGGCAAAATATTGCCTAATTCGATGATATTTTGTTTAAATCACATAAAGGAAAAGGAGATAATAAACTTCAAAATATTGCTAAATTCGACGATTTTTCGTACGAAACAAAATGCAAGAAAACTTGCTTAAAATGCAATATTATGCGAAATTCTGAAATTTGAAGGCCAAAAAACATATCGTGATACTACATGAAATAGTATCGAAATATTGGTAAAAACGTATATATTTACGTAAAATCACACTTCATGAAAAACGTGAAAAAGTCACTATTTTACCATATATGAAGAATTTTAACTTCAAATCATAGAGCGAGGTTTCGTATTATTTAGATCCAAGAAAAGACATATGACAATGTTGTTTCCAATACAAATAATAAAAAACAATGTGTTTTCATTAGCATTAACTAAAATGTTCTTGGTTTTCCGTTTATATTACCGATGGAAGATGTACACGTAAAACCGCTCTAATCCGGCTGAAACGTCGATATATGCAATAAAAACCGAACTTCTCCCCTTTTCAATATCTTACACAGTATTTTAACGAGAAACAAATAGATGATTGAAAATGAAGTATTTAAGGTTATTATCTAATCAATTATGTGTTTGCATCATTTGTATCGTATATATAATGAATTAATACCCATAGACTGAAAATTCACAAAAACGTGGAAAAACGGCAAAATATTGCCTAATTCGATGATATTTTGTTTAAATCACATAAAGGAAAAGGAGATGATAAACGTCAAAATATTGCTAAATTCGACGATTTTTCGTACAAAACAAAATGCAAGAAAACTTGCTTAAAATGCAATATTATGCGAAATTCTGAGATTTGAAGGCCAAATCACATATCGTAATACTATATGAAATAGTTTCGAAATATTGTTAAAAACGTATATATTTACGTAAAATCACACTACATGAAAAACGTGAAAAAAGTCACTATTTTACCATATATGAGGATTTTAACTTCAAATCATAGAGCGAGGTTTCGTATTATTTAGATCTACGAAAAGACATATGACAATGTTGTTTCCAATACAAATAATAAAAAACAATGTGTTTTCATTAGCATTAACTAAAATGTTCTTGGTTTTCCGTTTATATTACCGATGGAAGATGTACACGTAAAACCGCTCTAATCCGGCTGAAACGTCGATATATGCAATAAAAACCGAACTTCTCCCCTTTTCAATATCTTACACAGTATTTTAACGAGAAACAAATAGTTGATTGAAAATGAAGTATTTAAGGTTATTATCTAATCAATTATGTGTTTGCATCATTTTTATCGTATATATAATGAATTAATACCCATAGACTGAAAATTCACAAAAACGTGGAAAAACGGCAAAATATTGCCTAATTCGATGATATTTTGTTTAAATCACATAAAGGAAAAGGAGATGATAAACGTCAAAATATTGCTAAATTCGACGATTTTTCGTACGAAACAAAATGCAAGAAAACTTGCTTAAAATGCAATATTATGCGAAATTCTTAGATTTGAAGGGCAAAAAACATATCGTGATACTACATGAAATAGTATCGAAATATTGGTAAAAACGTATATATTTACGTAAAATCACACTACATGAAAAACGTGAAAAAAGTCACTATTTTACCATATATGAGGATTTTAACTTCAAATCATAGAGCGAGGTTTCGTATTATTTAGATCTAAGAAAAGACATATGACAATGTTGTTTCCAATACAAATAATAAAAAACAATGTGTTTTCATTAGCATTAACTAAAATGTTCTTGGTTTTCCGTTTATATTACCGATGGAAGATGTACACGTAAAACCGCTCTAATCCGGCTGAAACGTCGATATATGCAATAAAAACCGAACTTCTCCCCTTTTCAATATCTTACACAGTATTTTAACGAGAAACAAATAGTTGATTGAAAATGAAGTATTTAAGGTTATTATCTAATCAATTATGTGTTTGCATCATTTTTATCGTATATATAATGAATTAATACCCATAGACTGAAAATTCACAAAAACGTGGAAAAACGGCAAAATATTGCCTAATTCGATGATATTTTGTTTAAATCACATAAAGGAAAAGGAGATGATAAACGTCAAAATATTGCTAAATTCGACGATTTTTCGTACGAAACAAAATGCAAGAAAACTTGCTTAAAATGCAATATTATGCGAAATTCTTAGATTTGAAGGGCAAAAAACATATCGTAATACTACATGAAATAGTTTCGAAATATTGTTAAAAACCTATATATTTACGTAAAATCACACTACATGAAAAACGTGAAAAAAGTCACTATTTTACCATATATGAGGATTTTAACTTCATATCATAGAGCGAGGTTTCGTATTATTTAGATCTACGAAAAGACATATGACAATGTTGTTTCCAATACAAATAATAAAAAACAATGTGTTTTCATTAGCATTAACTAAAATGTTCTTGGTTTTCCGTTTATATTACCGATGGAAGATGTACACGTAAAACCGCTCTAATCCGGCTGAAACGTCGATATATGCAATAAAAATCGAACTTCTCCCCTTTTCAATATCTTACACAGTATTTTAACGAGAAACAAATAGTTGATTGAAAATGAAGTATTTAAGGTTATTATCTAATCAATTATGTGTTTGCATCATTTTTATCGTATATATAATGAATTAATACCCATAGACTGAAAATTCACAAAAACGTGGAAAAACGGCAAAATATTGCCTAATTCGATGATATTTTGTTTAAATCACATAAAGGAAAAGGAGATAATAAACTTCAAAATATTGCTAAATTCGACGATTTTTCGTACGAAACAAAATGCAAGAAAACTTGCTTAAAATGCAATATTATGCGAAATTCTGAAATTTGAAGGCCAAAAAACATATCGTGATACTACATGAAATAGTATCGAAATATTGGTAAAAACGTATATATTTACGTAAAATCACACTTCATGAAAAACGTGAAAAAGTCACTATTTTACCATATATGAAGAATTTTAACTTCAAATCATAGAGCGAGGTTTCGTATTATTTAGATCCAAGAAAAGACATATGACAATGTTGTTTCCAATACAAATAATAAAAAACAATGTGTTTTCATTAGCATTAACTAAAATGTTCTTGGTTTTCCGTTTATATTACCGATGGAAGATGTACACGTAAAACCGCTCTAATCCGGCTGAAACGTCGATATATGCAATAAAAACCGAACTTCTCCCCTTTTCAATATCTTACACAGTATTTTAACGAGAAACAAATAGATGATTGAAAATGAAGTATTTAAGGTTATTATCTAATCAATTATGTGTTTGCATCATTTGTATCGTATATATAATGAATTAATACCCATAGACTGAAAATTCACAAAAACGTGGAAAAACGGCAAAATATTGCCTAATTCGATGATATTTTGTTTAAATCACATAAAGGAAAAGGAGATGATAAACGTCAAAATATTGCTAAATTCGACGATTTTTCGTACAAAACAAAATGCAAGAAAACTTGCTTAAAATGCAATATTATGCGAAATTCTGAGATTTGAAGGCCAAATCACATATCGTAATACTATATGAAATAGTTTCGAAATATTGTTAAAAACGTATATATTTACGTAAAATCACACTACATGAAAAACGTGAAAAAAGTCACTATTTTACCATATATGAGGATTTTAACTTCAAATCATAGCGCGAGGTTTCGTATTATTTAGATCTACGAAAAGACATATGACAATGTTGTTTCCAATACAAATAATAAAAAACAATGTGTTTTCATTAGCATTAACTAAAATGTTCTTGGTTTTCCGTTTATATTACCGATGGAAGATGTACACGTAAAACCGCTCTAATCCGGCTGAAACGTCGATATATGCAATAAAAACCGAACTTCTCCCCTTTTCAATATCTTACACAGTATTTTAACGAGAAACAAATAGTTGATTGAAAATGAAGTATTTAAGGTTATTATCTAATCAATTATGTGTTTGCATCATTTTTATCGTATATATAATGAATTAATACCCATAGACTGAAAATTCACAAAAACGTGGAAAAACGGCAAAATATTGCCTAATTCGATGATATTTTGTTTAAATCACATAAAGGAAAAGGAGATGATAAACGTCAAAATATTGCTAAATTCGACGATTTTTCGTACGAAACAAAATGCAAGAAAACTTGCTTAAAATGCAATATTATGCGAAATTCTTAGATTTGAAGGGCAAAAAACATATCGTGATACTACATGAAATAGTATCGAAATATTGGTAAAAACGTATATATTTACGTAAAATCACACTACATGAAAAACGTGAAAAAAGTCACTATTTTACCATATATGAGGATTTTAACTTCAAATCATAGAGCGAGGTTTCGTATTATTTAGATCTAAGAAAAGACATATGACAATGTTGTTTCCAATACAAATAATAAAAAACAATGTGTTTTCATTAGCATTAACTAAAATGTTCTTGGTTTTCCGTTTATATTACCGATGGAAGATGTACACGTAAAACTGCTCTAATCCGGCTGAAACGTCGATATATGCAATAAAAACCGAACTTCTCCCCTTTTCAATATCTTACACAGTATTTTAACGAGAAACAAATAGTTGATTGAAAATGAAGTATTTAAGGTTATTATCTAATCAATTATGTGTTTGCATCATTTTTATCGTATATATAATGAATTAATACCCATAGACTGAAAATTCACAAAAACGTGGAAAAACGGCAAAATATTGCCTAATTCGATGATATTTTGTTTAAATCACATAAAGGAAAAGGAGATGATAAACGTCAAAATATTGCTAAATTCGACGATTTTTCGTACGAAACAAAATGCAAGAAAACTTGCTTAAAATGCAATATTATGCGAAATTCTTAGATTTGAAGGGCAAAAAACATATCGTAATACTACATGAAATAGTTTCGAAATATTGTTAAAAACCTATATATTTACGTAAAATCACACTACATGAAAAACGTGAAAAAAGTCACTATTTTACCATATATGAGGATTTTAACTTCATATCATAGAGCGAGGTTTCGTATTATTTAGATCTACGAAAAGACATATGACAATGTTGTTTCCAATACAAATAATAAAAAACAATGTGTTTTCATTAGCATTAACTAAAATGTTCTTGGTTTTCCGTTTATATTACCGATGGAAGATGTACACGTAAAACCGCTCTAATCCGGCTGAAACGTCGATATATGCAATAAAAATCGAACTTCTCCCCTTTTCAATATCTTACACAGTATTTTAACGAGAAACAAATAGTTGATTGAAAATGAAGTATTTAAGGTTATTATCTAATCAATTATGTGTTTGCATCATTTTTATCGTATATATAATGAATTAATACCCATAGACGGAAAATTCACAAAAACGTGGAAAAACGGCAAAATATTGCCTAATTCGATGATATTTTGTTTAAATCACATAAAGGAAAAGGAGATGATTAACGTCAAAATATTGCTAAATTCGACGATTTTTCGTACGAAACAAAATGCAAGAAAACTTGCTTAAAATGCAATATTATGCGAAATTCTTAGATTTGAAGGGCAAAAAACATATCGTAATACTACATGAAATAGTTTCGAAATATTGTTAAAAACCTATATATTTACGTAAAATCACACTACATGAAAAACGTGAAAAAAGTCACTATTTTACCATATATGAGGATTTTAACTTCATATCATAGAGCGAGGTTTCGTATTATTTAGATCTACGAAAAGACATATGACAATGTTGTTTCCAATACAAATAATAAAAAACAATGTGTTTTCATTAGCATTAACTAAAATGTTCTTGGTTTTCCGTTTATATTACCGATGGAAGATGTACACGTAAAACCGCTCTAATCCGGCTGAAACGTCGATATATGCAATAAAAACCGAACTTCTCCCCTTTTCAATATCTTACACAGTATTTTAACGAGAAACAAATAGTTGATTGAAAATGAAGTATTTAAGGTTATTATCTAATCAATTATGTGTTTGCATCATTTTTATCGTATATATAATGAATTAATACCCATAGACTGAAAATTCACAAAAACGTGGAAAAACGGCAAAATATTGCCTAATTCGATGATATTTTGTTTAAATCACATAAAGGAAAAGGAGATAATAAACTTCAAAATATTGCTAAATTCGACGATTTTTCGTACGAAACAAAATGCAAGAAAACTTGCTTAAAATGCAATATTATGCGAAATTCTGAAATTTGAAGGCCAAAAAACATATCGTGATACTACATGAAATAGTATCGAAATATTGGTAAAAACGTATATATTTACGTAAAATCACACTTCATGAAAAACGTGAAAAAGTCACTATTTTACCATATATGAAGAATTTTAACTTCAAATCATAGAGCGAGGTTTCGTATTATTTAGATCTACGAAAAGACATATGACAATGTTGTTTCCAATACAAATAATAAAAAACAATGTGTTTTCATTAGCATTAACTAAAATGTTCTTGGTTTTCCGTTTATATTACCGATGGAAGATGTACACGTAAAACCGCTCTAATCCGGCTGAAACGTCGATATATGCAATAAAACCCGAACTTCTCCCCTTTTCAATATCTTACAAAGTATTTTATCGAGAAACAAATAGTTGATTGAAAATGAAGTATTTAGGGTTATTATCTAATCAATTATGTGTTTGCATCATTTTTATCGTATATATAATGAATTAATACCCATAGAATGAAAATTCACAAAAATGTGGAAAAACGGCAAAATATTGCCTAATTCGATGATATTTTGTTTAAATCACATAAAGGAAAAGGAGATGATAAACTTCAAAATATTGCTAAATTCGACGATTTTTCGTACAAAACAAAATGCAAGAAAACTTGCTTAAAATGCAATATTATGCGAAATTCTGGGATTTGAAGGCCAAATCACATATCGTAATACTACATGAAATTGTTTCGAAATATTGTTAAAAACGTATATATTTAAGTAAAATCACACTACATGAAAAACGTGAAAAAAGTCACTATTTTACCATATATGAGGATTTTAACTTCAAATCATAGAGCGAGGTTTCGTATTATTTAGATCCAAGAAAAGACATATGACAATGTTGTTTCCAATACAAATAATAAAAAACAATGTGTTTTCATTAGCATTAACTAAAATGTTCTTGGTTTTCCGTTTATATTACCGATGGAAGATGTACACGTAAAACCGCTCTAATCCGGCTGAAACGTCGATATATGAAATAAAAACCGAACTTCTCCCCTTTTCAATATCTTACACAGTATTTTAACGAGAAACAAATAGTTGATTGAAAATGAAGTATTTAAGGTTATTATCTAATCAATTATGTGTTTGCATCATTTTTATCGTATATATAATGAATTAAACCCATAAACTGAAAATTCACAAAAACGTGGAAAAACGGCAAAATATTGCATAATTCGATGATATTTTGTTTAAATCACATAGAGGAAAAGTGGATGATAAACGTCAAAATATTGCTAAATTCGATGATTTTTCGTACGAAACAAAATGCAAGAAAACATGCTTAAAATGCAATATTATGCGACATTCTGAGATTTGAAAGCCAAATCACATATCGTGATACTACATGAAATAGTATCGAAATATTGGTAAAAATGAATATATTTACGTAATATCAAACTACATGATTAACGTGAAAAAGTCACTATTATACAATATTTGAGGATTTTAACTTCAAATCATAGAGCGAGGTTTCGTATTATTTAGATCCAAGAAAAGATATATGACAATGTTGTTTCCAATACAAATGATAAAAAACAATGTGTTTTCATTAGCATTAACTAAAATGTTCTTGATTTTCCGTTTATATTACCGACGGAAGATGTACACGTAAAACCGCTCTAATCCGGCTGAAACGTCGATATATGCAATAAAAACCGAACTTCTCCCCTTTTCAATATCTTACACAGTATTTTAACGAGAAACAAATAGATGATTGAAAATGAAGTATTTAAGGTTATTATCTAATCAGTTATGTGTTTGCATCATTTTTATCGTATATATAATGAATTAATACCCATAGACTGAAAATTCACAAAAACGTGGAAAAACGGCAAAATATTGCCTAATTCGATGATATTTTGTTTAAATCACATAAAGGAAAAGGAGATGATAAACTTCAAAATATTGCTAAATTCGACGATTTTTCGTACGAAACAAAATGCAAGAAAACTTGCTTAAAATGCAATATTATGCGAAATTCTGAAATTTGAAGGCCAAAAAACATATCGTTATACTACATGAAATAGTATCGAAATATTGGTAAAAACGTATATATTTACGTAAAATCACACTTCATGAAAAACGTGAAAAAGTCACTATTTTACCATATATGAAGAATTTTAACTTCAAATCATAGAGCGAGGTTTCGTATTATTTAGATCCAAGAAAAGACATATGACAATGTTGTTTCCAATACAAATAATAAAAAACAATGTGTTTTCATTAGCATTAACTAAAATGTTCTTGGTTTTCCGTTTATATTACCGATGGAAGATGTACACGTAAAACCGCTCTAATCCGGCTGAAACGTCGATATATGCAATAAAAACCGAACTTCTCCCCTTTTCAATATCTTACACAGTATTTTAACGAGAAACAAATAGATGATTGAAAATGAAGTATTTAAGGTTATTATCTAATCAATTATGTGTTTGCATCATTTGTATCGTATATATAATGAATTAATACCCATAGACTGAAAATTCACAAAAACGTGGAAAAACGGCAAAATATTGCCTAATTCGATGATATTTTGTTTAAATCACATAAAGGAAAAGGAGATAATAAACTTCAAAATATTGCTAAATTCGACGATTTTTCGTACGAAACAAAATGCAAGAAAACTTGCTTAAAATGCAATATTATGCGAAATTCTGAAATTTGAAGGCCAAAAAACATATCGTGATACTACATGAAATAGTATCGAAATATTGGTAAAAACGTATATATTTACGTAAAATCACACTTCATGAAAAACGTGAAAAAGTCACTATTTTACCATATATGAAGAATTTTAACTTCAAATCATAGAGCGAGGTTTCGTATTATTTAGATCTACGAAAAGACATATGACAATGTTGTTTCCAATACAAATAATAAAAAACAATGTGTTTTCATTAGCATTAACTAAAATGTTCTTGGTTTTCCGTTTATATTACCGATGGAAGATGTACACGTAAAACCGCTCTAATCCGGCTGAAACGTCGATATATGCAATAAAACCCGAACTTCTCCCCTTTTCAATATCTTACACAGTATTTTATCGAGAAACAAATAGTTGATTGAAAATGAAGTATTTAAGGTTATTATCTAATCAATTATGTGTTTGCATCATTTTTATCGTATATATAATGAATTAATACCCATAGACTGAAAATTCACAAAAACGTGGAAAAACGGCAAAATATTGCCTAATTCGATGATATTTTGTTTAAATCACATAAAGGAAAAGGAGATGATAAACTTCAAAATATTGCTAAATTCGACGATTTTTCGTACAAAACAAAATGCAAGAAAACTTGCTTAAAATGCAATATTATGCGAAATTCTGGGATTTGAAGGCCAAATCACATATCGTAATACTACATGAAATTGTTTCGAAATATTGTTAAAAACGTATATATTTACATAAAATCACACTACATGAAAAACGTGAAAAAAGTCACTATTTTACATTATATGAGGATTTTAACTTCAAATCATAGAGCGAGGTTTCGTATTATTTAGATCCAGGAAAAGACATATGACAATGTTGTTTCCAATACAAATAATAAAAAACAATGTGTTTTCATTAGCATTAACTAAAATGTTCTTGGTTTTCCGTTTATATTACCGATGGAAGATGTACACGTAAAACCGCTCTAATCCGGCTGAAACGTCGATATATGCAATAAAAACCGAACTTCTCCCCTTTTCAATATCTTACACAGTATTTTAACGAGAAACAAATAGTTGATTGAAAATGAAGTATTTAAGGTTATTATCTAATCAATTATGTGTTTGCATCATTTGTATCGTATATATAATGAATTAATACCCATAGACTGAAAATTCACAAAAACGTGGAAAAACGGCAAAATATTGCCTAATTCGATGATATTTTGTTTAAATCACATAAAGGAAAAGGAGATGATAAACGTCAAAATATTGCTAAATTCGACGATTTTTCGTACAAAACAAAATGCAAGAAAACTTGCTTAAAATGCAATATTATGCGAAATTCTGAGATTTGAAGGCCAAATCACATATCGTAATACTATATGAAATAGTTTCGAAATATTGTTAAAAACGTATATATTTACGTAAAATCACACTACATGAAAAACGTGAAAAAAGTCACTATTTTACCATATATGAGGATTTTAACTTCAAATCATAGAGCGAGGTTTCTTATTATTTAGATCTACGAAAAGACATATGACAATGTTGTTTCCAATACAAATAATAAAAAACAATGTGTTTTCATTAGCATTAACTAAAATGTTCTTGGTTTTCCGTTTATATTACCGATGGAAGATGTACACGTAAAACCGCTCTAATCCGGCTGAAACGTCGATATATGCAATAAAAACCGAACTTCTCCCCTTTTCAATATCTTACACAGTATTTTAACGAGAAACAAATAGTTGATTGAAAATGAAGTATTTAAGGTTATTATCTAATCAATTATGTGTTTGCATCATTTGTATCGTATATATAATGAATTAATACCCATAGACTGAAAATTCACAAAAACGTGGAAAAACGGCAAAATATTGCCTAATTCGATGATATTTTGTTTAAATCACATAAAGGAAAAGGAGATGATAAACGTCAAAATATTGCTAAATTCGACGATTTTTCGTACAAAACAAAATGCAAGAAAACTTGCTTAAAATGCAATATTATGCGAAATTCTGAGATTTGAAGGCCAAATCACATATCGTAATACTATATGAAATAGTTTCGAAATATTGTTAAAAACGTATATATTTACGTAAAATCACACTACATGAAAAACGTGAAAAAAGTCACTATTTTACCATATATGAGGATTTTAACTTCAAATCATAGAGCGAGGTTTCTTATTATTTAGATCTACGAAAAGACATATGACAATGTTGTTTCCAATACAAATAATAAAAAACAATGTGTTTTCATTAGCATTAACTAAAATGTTCTTGGTTTTCCGTTTATATTACCGATGGAAGATGTACACGTAAAACCGCTCTAATCCGGCTGAAACGTCGATATATGCAATAAAAACCGAACTTCTCCCCTTTTCAATATCTTACACAGTATTTTAACGAGAAACAAATAGTTGATGGAAATGAAGTATTTAAGGTTATTATCTAATCAATTATGTGTTTGCATCATTTTTATCGTATATATAATGAATTAATACCCATAGACTGAAAATTCACAAAAACGTGGAAAAACGGCAAAATATTGCCTAATTCGATGATATTTTGTTTAAATCACATAAAGGAAAAGGAGATGATAAACTTCAAAATATTGCTAAATTCGACGATTTTTCGTACGAAACAAAATGCAAGAAAACTTGCTTAAAATGCAATATTATGCGAAATTCTGAAATTTGAAGGCCAAAAAACATATCGTGATACTACATGAAATAGTATCGAAATATTGGTAAAAACGTATATATTTACGTAAAATCACACTTCATGAAAAACGTGAAAAAGTCACTATTTTACCATATATGAAGAATTTTAACTTCAAATCATAGAGCGAGGTTTCGTATTATTTAGATCTACGAAAAGACATATGACAATGTTGTTTCTAATACAAATAATAAAAAACAATGTGTTTTCATTAGCATTAACTAAAATGTTCTTGGTTTTCCGTTTATATTACCGATGGAAGATGTACACGTAAAACCGCTCTAATCCGGCTGAAACGTCGATATATGCAATAAAACCCGAACTTCTCCCCTTTTCAATATCTTACACAGTATTTTATCGAGAAACAAATAGTTGATTGAAAATGAAGTATTTAAGGTTATTATCTAATCAATTATGTGTTTGCATCATTTTTATCGTATATATAATGAATTAATACCCATAGACTGAAAATTCACAAAAACGTGGAAAAACGGCAAAATATTGCCTAATTCGATGATATTTTGTTTAAATCACATAAAGGAAAAGGAGATGATAAACTTCAAAATATTGCTAAATTCGACGATTTTTCGTACAAAACAAAATGCAAGAAAACTTGCTTAAAATGCAATATTATGCGAAATTCTGGGATTTGAAGGCCAAATCACATATCGTAATACTACATGAAATTGTTTCGAAATATTGTTAAAAACGTATATATTTACGTAAAATCACACTACATGAAAAACGTGAAAAAAGTCACTATTTTACATTATATGAGGATTTTAACTTCAAATCATAGAGCGAGGTTTCGTATTATTTAGATCCAGGAAAAGACATATGACAATGTTGTTTCCAATACAAATAATAAAAAACAATGTGTTTTCATTAGCATTAACTAAAATGTTCTTGGTTTTCCGTTTATATTACCGATGGAAGATGTACACGTAAAACCGCTCTAATCCGGCTGAAACGTCGATATATGCAATAAAAACCGAACTTCTCCCCTTTTCAATATCTTACACAGTATTTTAACGAGAAACAAATAGTTGATTGAAAATGAAGTATTTAAGGTTATTATCTAATCAATTATGTGTTTGCATCATTTGTATCGTATATATAATGAATTAATACCCATAGACTGAAAATTCACAAAAACGTGGAAAAACGGCAAAATATTGCCTAATTCGATGATATTTTGTTTAAATCACATAAAGGAAAAGGAGATGATAAACGTCAAAATATTGCTAAATTCGACGATTTTTCGTACAAAACAAAATGCAAGAAAACTTGCTTAAAATGCAATATTATGCGAAATTCTGAGATTTGAAGGCCAAATCACATATCGTAATACTATATGAAATAGTTTCGAAATATTGTTAAAAACGTATATATTTACGTAAAATCACACTACATGAAAAACGTGAAAAAAGTCACTATTTTACCATATATGAGGATTTTAACTTCAAATCATAGAGCGAGGTTTCTTATTATTTAGATCTACGAAAAGACATATGACAATGTTGTTTCCAATACAAATAATAAAAAACAATGTGTTTTCATTAGCATTAACTAAAATGTTCTTGGTTTTCCGTTTATATTACCGATGGAAGATGTACACGTAAAACCGCTCTAATCCGGCTGAAACGTCGATATATGCAATAAAAACCGAACTTCTCCCCTTTTCAATATCTTACACAGTATTTTAACGAGAAACAAATAGTTGATTGAAAATGAAGTATTTAAGGTTATTATCTAATCAATTATGTGTTTGCATCATTTGTATCGTATATATAATGAATTAATACCCATAGACTGAAAATTCACAAAAACGTGGAAAAACGGCAAAATATTGCCTAATTCGATGATATTTTGTTTAAATCACATAAAGGAAAAGGAGATGATAAACGTCAAAATATTGCTAAATTCGACGATTTTTCGTACAAAACAAAATGCAAGAAAACTTGCTTAAAATGCAATATTATGCGAAATTCTGAGATTTGAAGGCCAAATCACATATCGTAATACTATATGAAATAGTTTCGAAATATTGTTAAAAACGTATATATTTACGTAAAATCACACTACATGAAAAACGTGAAAAAAGTCACTATTTTACCATATATGAGGATTTTAACTTCAAATCATAGAGCGAGGTTTCTTATTATTTAGATCTACGAAAAGACATATGACAATGTTGTTTCCAATACAAATAATAAAAAACAATGTGTTTTCATTAGCATTAACTAAAATGTTCTTGGTTTTCCGTTTATATTACCGATGGAAGATGTACACGTAAAACCGCTCTAATCCGGCTGAAACGTCGATATATGCAATAAAAACCGAACTTCTCCCCTTTTCAATATCTTACACAGTATTTTAACGAGAAACAAATAGTTGATGGAAATGAAGTATTTAAGGTTATTATCTAATCAATTATGTGTTTGCATCATTTTTATCGTATATATAATGAATTAATACCCATAGACTGAAAATTCACAAAAACGTGGAAAAACGGCAAAATATTGCCTAATTCGATGATATTTTGTTTAAATCACATAAAGGAAAAGGAGATGATAAACTTCAAAATATTGCTAAATTCGACGATTTTTCGTACGAAACAAAATGCAAGAAAACTTGCTTAAAATGCAATATTATGCGAAATTCTGAAATTTGAAGGCCAAAAAACATATCGTGATACTACATGAAATAGTATCGAAATATTGGTAAAAACGTATATATTTACGTAAAATCACACTTCATGAAAAACGTGAAAAAGTCACTATTTTACCATATATGAAGAATTTTAACTTCAAATCATAGAGCGAGGTTTCGTATTATTTAGATCTACGAAAAGACATATGACAATGTTTTTTCCAATACAAATAATAAAAAACAATGTGTTTTCATTAGCATTAACTAAAATGTTCTTGGTTTTCCGTTTATATTACCGATGGAAGATGTACACGTAAAACCGCTCTAATCCGGCTGAAACGTCGATATATGCAATAAAAACCGAACTTCTCCCCTTTTCAATATCTTACACAGTATTTTAACGAGAAACAAATAGTTGATTGAAAATGAAGTATTTAAGGTTATTATCTAATCAATTATGTGTTTGCATCATTTTTATCGTATATATAATGAATTAATACCCATAGACTGAAAATTCACAAAAACGTGGAAAAACGGCAAAATATTGCCTAATTCGATGATATTTTGTTTAAATCACATAAAGGAAAAGGAGATGATAAACGTCAAAATATTGCTAAATTCGACGATTTTTCGTACGAAACAAAATGCAAGAAAACTTGCTTAAAATGCAATATTATGCGAAATTCTGAGATTTGAAGGGTCAAAAACATATCGTGATACTACATGAAATAGTATCGAAATATTGGTAAAAACGTATATATTTACGTAAAATCACACTACATGAAAAACGTGAAAAAAGTCACTATTTTACCATATATGAGGATTTTAACTTCAAATCATAGAGCGAGGTTTCGTATTATTTAGATCCAAGAAAAGACATATGACAATGTTGTTTCCAATACAAATAATAAAAAACAATGTGTTTTCATTAGCATTTAACTAAAATGTTCTTGGTTTTCCGTTTATATTACCGATGGAAGATGTACACGTAAAACCGCTCTAATCCGGCTGAAACGTCGATATATGCAATAAAAACCGAACTTCTCCCCTTTTCAATATCTTACACAGTATTTTAACGAGAAACAAATAGTTGATTGAAAATGAAGTATTTAAGGTTATTATCTAATCAATTATGTGTTTGCATCATTTGTATCGTATATATAATGAATTAATACCCATAGACTGAAAATTCACAAAAACGTGGAAAAACGGCAAAATATTGCCTAATTCGATGATATTTTGTTTAAATCACATAAAGGAAAAGGAGATGATAAACGTCAAAATATTGCTAAATTCTACGATTTTTCGTACAAAACAAAATGCAAGAAAACTTGCTTAAAATGCAATATTATGCGAAATTCTGAGATTTGAAGGCCAAATCACATATCGTAATACTATATGAAATAGTTTCGAAATATTGTTAAAAACGTATATATTTACGTAAAATCACACTACATGAAAAACGTGAAAAAAGTCACTATTTTACCATATATGAGGATTTTAACTTCAAATCATAGAGCGAGGTTTCGTATTATTTAGATCTACGAAAAGACATATGACAATGTTGTTTCCAATACAAATAATAAAAAACAATGTGTTTTCATTAGCATTAACTAAAATGTTCTTGGTTTTCCGTTTATATTACCGATGGAAGATGTACACGTAAAACCGCTCTAATCCGGCTGAAACGTCGATATATGCAATAAAAACCGAACTTCTCCCCTTTTCAATATCTTACACAGTATTTTAACGAGAAACAAATAGTTGATTGAAAATGAAGTATTTAAGGTTATTATCTAATCAATTATGTGTTTGCATCATTTTTATCGTATATATAATGAATTAATACCCATAGACTGAAAATTCACAAAAACGTGGAAAAACGGCAAAATATTGCCTAATTCGATGATATTTTGTTTAAATCACATAAAGGAAAAGGAGATGATAAACTTCAAAATATTGCTAAATTCGACGATTTTTCGTACGAAACAAAATGCAAGAAAACTTGCTTAAAATGCAATATTATGCGAAATTCTGAAATTTGAAGGCCAAAAAACATATCGTGATACTACATGAAATAGTATCGAAATATTGGTAAAAACGTATATATTTACGTAAAATCACACTTCATGAAAAACGTGAAAAAGTCACTATTTTACCATATATGAAGAATTTTAACTTCAAATCATAGAGCGAGGTTTCGTATTATTTAGATCTACGAAAAGACATATGACAATGTTGTTTCCAATACAAATAATAAAAAACAATGTGTTTTCATTAGCATTAACTAAAATGTTCTTGGTTTTCCGTTTATATTACCGATGGAAGATGTACACGTAAAACCGCTCTAATCCGGCTGAAACGTCGATATATGC
>NC_091164.1:46533871-46545426 GCF_040958095.1 Procambarus clarkii | reverse complement strand
TTACAAGAGCCCTGATGAAGGTGTGGTGAACCCCGTGTATCCGCAGGCCGTTTAAATCTTGCGTAGTACTCCAAAGTATCATATGATGCGATGCACAATTTACTGCAAGTCTGTCAAAGCATCATATGATGCGATGCGCAATTGAAGGGTTAATAAGTATCAGTAGTGCTAGCATGTACTACTTATATTCTTTATATCCTATATCTAATTATATTATAATCACATCTTATCTCACTCATATGTCTAGAGAGTAAAAATAATCAATCAATATTCATTGAAGGCTACCTTGCTCAGGGAGCATGGAAGGACGATAGCTGGGAGAGAAGCTCCCACCACGGCATGGGGGCAAAACGTGAAACATGTGACGGTGACCATTGCGAACAGTTTTCAGCTTAGGACACCTTATCCAGTTATCTTTATCACCAGTGCTTACTCTCTAGAACTGGGGGAGTACCTGGACTATATCTACAAGGAAATTCCTAGTAAAACAATCTAAAAAAAGTGTAAAGTGGAACACACAAAGTATTGCCGTCTCCGCCTCCACCATCATCACCTATCTTAGCATACTTCAAATGCAATTAAGGACACTTAAAAAGTGTCTGAAAAATCTAATGTGTCTAATGTATAATGCTGATTTACCCCAAAGGGAACTTCAGGATATCAGAGCTGAAACAGCAATTTTTGAAAATAAAATCCAGGATCTAATAGATCCTTTAATCAAACTTGCATTTCCAGCTGTAGCCTAATCAAATGTGAGCACATGCACTTAGTTTGGTACCTCAACTATCCCACATGTAGCAGCTGAGCTCCCACTGGTACAATTACCATATTTTGAGGGTAATGCAGAAGAAAATTGGGATGCCTTCCTGATATCTTTTGATTATATAATACACGCCAGAGGGGCATGCAACACTACATTTAGCAAAGTAACAGGAAGTTCAACGGGCATACTTGCCTGGGAACATGACCCATGGGTACACTCTAATGCTTCTCTCACCAAGGCTATTAAATCTTTATGTTTACAAGGCCAAGTACGAGGAGAGGCATTGCAGATCATTGCTAATTTGTCATTCACAGATGAAGATTATGATCAAGCCATACAAATGTTACATGATAGGTACAGTGGATAATGATCAAGAAACTTGAAGGCCTACTGGCCACTTCTATCAGATGAATGTGAACGTCATCACTTAGCTAAACAGCCCATTGACTATGTCAATCCAGGTATTATCATTCATCTAAGATAACTATCTTAATCCAAAAATATAATCATGCTCACTTAATTTCATGCTTTCACTGGAGTGAAAGCAGCCTCAGAAAATCTGAAGACAATCAAGCATCTCAAAGAGACTTACTTAATAGAAAAGGCAAGGTCAAGAAATAAAAAGCAAAATGCTTCTTCACATCAAGAATAATATAAATACACATTATTACAAATCCAATTCATCCTTTAAGGAAATCCTTGGAGGATCTCAAGTGTTAAATGCTTGTATGACCTACTTGCACATAACTACATACCTACAAGTGTTACATACTTGTAACAATATCATATCACAAGAACAAATCACTAAAAGTGTACCTTCGGACAATAACAGAAATTTCCATATTAGCAGTCAAAAATCAAGGCAACAAAACTCCTCTTCTGCAAAGTGGAAACAGAGTAATGTTGGCGCATATGCTGTATCACCCACAGTTAACAGAACTGTATGAAATCACGCACCCAAGACAGATAAAACAAAAGGAGCTACAAGTGCATCAAGAAGTTTATTCTGTCAGGAAGCATTTACCTATCAATGCACAGCCTATGCAAATGTAGACTGTGCCAACAGAATCAATAATCAATCTATATCACAGGCAAAGCCAAAGGAAGGTAATTCTTCACCAGCTGTACAATTTTGTAAGGTACAGACTGATGTTAATGCCTTAGTAGCAAAAACAATTACTAAAGATACATTACCTACTGCACAGCTGGAACTAATCAATCAAGGAGTTTGCATTCAAATAAGAGTACAAGATCTTGAACCTTCAACTCCTGATAAATCACTCCATACAGAAATAGTTTTTTTTTATGCAAGCATGCAAGTGAAAGACAATATATACAATATAATAACATGAAAACAAAACAACAAAATAAACGAAATAAGAAACCACCGGCCAGAAGGACCGACAGCCCAGGATAACAATTAGCAAAACTGGAGAAACGCACGTGAAACACAGCATACGTCGAGACACAAAATAGTAAACGATATATAAAACAATAACAACAAGCAAGCAATGCAAGCAAGAAAACAAAACATAGTTACAGTAGAAAACAATTCAAACAGAATTCGCAGGCCGGAAAGACCGACAACAAAACACATCATAAGGTACAACATGAAACATAACACAAGAAAATACACAACACACACCAAGTCATAAAGAAAAACAAAAGAAAAAGAAAATGAAAATAAAAACCAAAAAATTAAAAAATTAAAAATTAAAAAATAAACAACACAACATTAATAATAATTAATAATACATTAATAGAACACACAGGGCAAAGTAAACAACACAAAAGCAAAGACATGAATAAGAACACCCACCCAAACACCGGCCTCCCAACAAACAAAAGGAGAGGTACGGGCACATAATACATTAGGACAAACAAAACGCCATGCAACACTACATTTAGCAAAGTAACAGGAAGTTCAACAGGCATACTTGCCCAGGAACATGACCCATGGGAACCGCACATTGAACGCCACCCATCGCAACCACCCCCAAGGGTCATGTTTATCCACCGGGTACGTCATTTCAACAGGAACCCTGGCAACAAACACCCGCAAACAGGGGACCCAGATAGTATCACTTCTGAGGCGAGGAATTGCCACTCTCCCCCACATCATGGGAACCCCCCCCCCCCACCATGAAAATTCTCCGGCTCGTCAGACAGAAATAACTCGGCAAACTCTGTCCAGTGCCTCGGCAGCATCACAGACGCCGGCAACACGTCCTCCAGGTCCCCACCGCGCACACTCACAGGAGGGAGCCGGAAATAGGGCACCACCGCAGGGGCACCAGCGGCCATGGGCACACCACCAGACGACTGCAGAGAATCTGGGCTGCACACATCCTTCCGTAAGGTCACTACCAGGCCACGCCCATCACCAGCACCCACACCATCCCTGGCAGTGGAAGCCACCATATTCCGCTGTGGAGAGTTCCCTGGCGGAGAAGCAACAGAAGGCACTCCCAAGACACGGGCACCAGCATCAGCAGGCACATGGACCTCTGCCACCACCAACCATGGAGACATTGACGCATCCGGATCCACACCGTCAACATCCGAAGACCCACAGTCACTGAAGTCCCCAACATCGGCCCAGGCAGAAGACGAACGCCAGGAACGTTTGGGCTCCGGCCGGATATCGTCAGAGCCGAAAGTGGACCCAGAAACACGGGTACCACCAGCCGGACGAATCGACGCCTGACACAGAACGGCAGCAGCCTTTGCCACAGTGGGAACCGGGCCACACACAGCAGGAGGCTCCACAGCCACTCCAGAACCCAGCACATCTGGGACCCCGAGTCGAGAACACAGGGCCAGGCGCAGCAGCCGAAGACGAGGGAGAAGACGGCGACGCCTCACAGGGAGCACCAGGAAGGCCCACAGGTGCAGCAGGGGCAGTGAGGAGCAGGTAGTCCATCCGACGGCACCGTAATCCCCGGTGGAGGGTCTGCAACAACCGGAGGAATGTCGGGCGCCGCAGGAGGAGCCGCAGCAGCTAACGGGACGTGCACCTCCCCATCCCTGGAGTCCTCGTCCAGAGGGAGTGGTGGGAAATCCTCCTCTCGGAACAAGTTAACAGGAGCAGCAGGGGGCCTCAGAGCACCCGGCAGCCTGATACCCTAACAGGCCACAATGAAAACAGGCACGGGGTTGCCGGGCATAATACACCCGGACGCAGTATTCCCATAAGCCAGACAGAAGATGGTATATCCGACCGCAGGCGTATCCCCAAGGTACGATTGTTCATCCGCCTTCCAGCATATCTCCCCGAGGAGAGCATGTTTACCCGCACGCTGAAAACAGCGCCAAACCTCCGAAGTAACGCAGGAGGAGGTCTTCAGGAAACTCCAGGGGTGCCCCATGGACACTGACGATGGCGCCACTACGTCCGTAAAGGCGCCACTACGATCCGAAATTGCCACAGAGCCGGCACCACCTGGCAGGGCAATGTACGCTCCTTGTAACGATGGAGAAAGTCTCGGTACTCCTCCTCCCTAACGAACTTGATAACAACCCGGTGGGCGGTTACAAGCTCCACACCATAGATAACCTCCACCGGGATATGAAGCATGTCACACATAACCACCTTGATGTCCTGATATCCAGCCCAGCTAGTGAACTCCAGGCCCACGGAGTTCACACTCACAACAGGGGGAAGATGGCCGCCCATGTCAAACTTGCCACGTGTTATGATTCCAGGTAGCCAAAAAACAGTCTCCCCTTTGAGAATAATTCTATCAAGCCTGACCTGACTAGAAGGTCCAGGAAATATAGAGGTGAAGATACAGATGTAAAATAGTTGGTTGGATATGATGAACAATTTGAGATTATGGACAGTGAATAAGAAAATAGATAAATGACTGGTTAGGAGATGTGGATAATTTCCTGGAGGCGTGAGGCTCGCTTGTGGAGGGCTTTGACCTTACTTGAGTGCCAGACATCGCAAGGGGAAGCTGTGCTCTGTTTGAGCTCCCGTCAGAAAGGAACCCTAGTGATATATCTCCAAGAGTAGAGAAGTGTGCAGATGTTCCAGCTGTGGAATCGAGCTGGGAACGTTGTGGTCTCAAGTCCTGGACGGCGAGGCGTGTTTATTAAGCCGCCCAGAGACATCATCGTGGGCCATGGGAGTGCCCTGACCAGACTCTGTCAGAGGGAGGAGCGCCCTCGACCAGACAATCTGTGGTAAGCAGGATTTTAAGCCAGTCAATAGCAAATTGTAGTTGGTCATGTACCCAGCGACAGTAGCAATGTTTATTGATAAGTTAGACATGTTTTGATAAGGCAGAAGAAGTAAAATAAGAGAGTGGAGAGGGAGGAACGTCCTGGAGGACGGAGAGACGTCCATCCCCTCTGAGCGCTGGCAGGTGACTGAGGGAGCCCAGGTCCTGACGGCGGAGGGCCCTCTCAGAGTGAGTGAGGACCGCCGGACAAGGCGGAGCATGGACCAGCCCCAAACGGGGGAGTCCACTCTCACAGTATGTAGAGAGCAGATAGATGTTGGAGGCAAACATATTGTGTGGTTATTTTTGTTTATGTGTTTAAGGGGAAACATTTTTATTGGAGTGTCAATGGGTTGTAGGTTTGTCTTTGGGGAAGAAGTTGCTGAGAACTTCGAAGTCAGCACAGAGGGAGTAGCTGACGAGACTCCAAGATAGTGGAGGAGAGGACCTCGAGCTGTGAGGAGAAGCAGTGAAGAGGAGTGTCACGTGCTTCTGTAGAGGTGGTGAAGCACCATAGTTGTTCGAAGAAACTTCATGGTGTTGCAGCCAGGAGAGCTGTGGAGGACCCTAGTAGAAGTGGCGAAGCACCATAGTTGCCCAAGGAAAACTTCATGGTAGCAACCTGGAGGAACTGCCTAGGATCCTGGTACTTAAACCCGGAAGAACCTGAAGAGATCAGGGTAGTGAACTTCCAGATGTGGAAGGGACGTTCTAAATGATTACTTGTAGGGAGGTGAATGAGTGTTTAGTCGTCATTAGCATGGAAGACACAGTGAAAGGTGGGTGATTGTTTGCATTCTTGTGCCGAGGAGTGTTTATACTGAAGTATAGAGGTACAGTCGTAGGCTGGATTACCTACAGATGTATGTGTTCTAGGACTGATAGGGTGATCGATTGATCATTGTTATATATCAAGATACATTTATACTGATATATATGTGTTATTGCATTCATATGCCAATTTTCCTTGCACATGTTTACAGATGTATATTCTCTTGCTGATAGTGCAACCTTGTATTATATGACTTGATCTACTTGAGGAGGTTGGTAATATCAGGTGGTGAATCAGGAGATAGGATACCACTTGATAAGCTGATGACAGAGTTCTGATGGTGTTGGAGTGCAACCTGACTGAAATAGTACAGAGTGTAGGATTCATTATCATTATATGTGTGTATGTGCTTTGTCCAGTAAATGTATTCAAATTTGCTGGTGTTTGCCCTTGTCCTAGTGAGGCTTCCCAGGATGTAGTAAAGAAGGAGAGATAGAGAGAAAGAACCAAGAACCACAGCTGTGGACAGGGTAGGATGGAACACTAATAAGACAGGGGATTGAGATCATATCACATAAGGAGAGAGTGGGGAGTCACAGCAGCTCGAGTGGGTGTGTGCACGTGACAACGAGGCTAAGTATTGGTGCCGTATCCCTTAAACGTGTGACGTTGAGCCCCTCTCCAAGAGCCAGAAGTACCCAGTGTGATCTCCTGGTAAAGTATAAACACTCTACCGGGTTGTGGGTTGGGGTGTCCAGAAAGAAGGATCAACGACGACAACATCAACCCACAATACAATGCACATCAACTCGCAGCCAGGCAGCAACAAACTGGGAGGGCAGAGACGCCCACACCACTTGGCGACCAAAACAGCAAACAACCCCAACAACCAGGGAAGGTCGGCAAAACGTCCTCACTCCACGGCTGTCAGGGCGCCACCTACAGAAACAGTAATTGTGGCTTGTCTAGGCAAAGAACAGCCACCACTTAATATCGCCCACATGATTAATGTCAGATTAGGCTCCTTACATAAATTGTTAGAACTTGATGCAATAGGAATAATTCCTGAACAACCAAGTCCTGATGATGTCTGTACATATAATCAGTACGTAGAAACTGTACAGTACTATGATGGACAGTACTGGGTAAAGTTACTGTGAAAAATCAACCATAAAACCTTACCTTCCAACTATCATATGGCTTATAGTCAATTTAAATCTCAATTAGCAAAGCTAAGACAATAGCCTGAGCATTTACAACTCTACCATGCCACTACATGCCACTACATGCCACAACAATCATGGGCCTCAACATGGAAATAATTCAACATTGATTAATCAAATTAAGATAGATTACCGTGAATATCTCGTACCAGAGTACCAGAATCACTAAAGGTGTTAGGTATGGAATGGGACCTAATCTCAGACACCATATCAATCAAATACGTACCAGTAAACTATTGCATTGCTACAAAAAAGGATTTGTTTTCACAGTTTAGCAAAGTATTCGACCCACTTGGGGCTTACTGGGGTACAGGTCTCTTGACCTGTGGGGCAAGCCATTCAACATCTTGGCAGATTTTGCAGGATTAAGTTAATGTTTGTCTGAGTTTTGGTACGTCAAGTAAATTACACACCGTTCTCCAATTGCCTCGTAGGATGTCTTAGTAAAGTAGGATATATTTTTTTTCAATTTGATTTCAATATACGTGTGATAAAGAAAACAATTTAATCAATTTTGTGTTTAGTTATCTGTCCCCCCTTGTTTAATGCTGTGTTATTCATTCTTAATTGTAGTTTTCAGTTGCTGTGCTAGAAATTCCCCTGGGTTCTCCTCCATTTTATGGATATTAGAGTTGTCCTAGAATCCTCAATCAGTAAAGTAAAGGTTACAGTATTAATTCTCAAGATGTTCTTACCAAGATTCTATTGCCCTTGAGTTCATGATTATTGATTCCCTTCCTTCCTGTGGAAGCAGTAATTTAGACACATTCATTTATGTTAGCGGGAAGGTGGTGGCAGTTTTTAATGAGTTTTTTAATTATTAATTTTAAAATAATAATCCCTATTCTTGTTGTTCCTCCTTATTTAATATTTCAGCTTATATGTGCGGCAACTCAGTGAGGGGTCATACTGAGCTGTAAGCAGAGTTAAGCTTGGATATTGAGTGGAGAGAAACGTAGAGCAGTAGAGCAGGTAGGGTTATTACAATGGTTAATATTGGCGTTTATTGGTGCAAGAAGCTTGGACGACAAAAGTTGGTTGGGATGATCCACTACCACTCCAGTTACAAAAAGCTTGGATGGTGATGGCTCCACTTTAGTCGAACAGATAATCTTTCCGAGACACATAGTCAAGGAAAATTATGAAGTAACACTACATATATTCGCAGACGTATCAGCCAGAGCGTTTGGAGTTTGTGCTTACTTAGTGACTTCCCATTAATCATATTTTATCACCTCTATGGCCAGAGTCGCTCCATTAAAAAAGAGGACTTTGCCTCAGATGGAACTAACTGCATTGCTAACTGGCACACACTTAGCAGTGCATATCAAACAAGTCTTGTCTGCCATGAACATCAAAGATGTCATTATATGGTCTGACAATGAAGTTGTCTTACAATGGGTACAGAATGACAAATCCATCTCCGTATGTAAGAAATCGCGTCTCGGAAATTAAAGAAATTTCTGCAGGCTTTCAGTTGTATCATGTACCAATAAAGGTAATCCAGCTGATCTCTTATCCAGAGGGATGACGTTTAAACCGTTTGCAAAGGCAGATATTTGGTTTCATGGGGCTCGATGGTTAGTGAATGGTCAAATCCACAAGGGCCATGACGAGGATTCGAACCTGCGACCGGGAGCATCCCAGACACTGCCTTAATCGACTGAGCTACGACAGGGTTAAAAGAGTTGAAACCGAAGTTCTACTGAACTTACTGGATCCCGTAGCTTCTCCGAGGCACAAACCAGGATTTTACACAACTCCCCCCAGCACCCGAGCTATGTCAATAGGCCGTTCTCCCTCTTCGCCCTTACATCATTACACACAGAGATCACACTAACGTCATGCAGCAAAGGAACAAATCAACAAGGGCCGTGACGAGGATTCGAATGTGTCTGGGATGCTCCCGGACACACGTTCGAATCCTCGTCATGGCCCTTGTGGATTTGTTCATTTGATGCATCACGTTTGTGTGATCTCTGTGTGTAGTGAATGGTAGTTGGCTGGAACAAAAACCAAACGTCATTACGACACAAACCATAACTACCACCCGGCAGCCTGCCCAAATAATAGTCTTGGATTGTACTCCTTGCTCATCAAATTAATGAAAGTAACACAAAACGTGTTTCATTATCTCAGGAAAAAAGGTATAAAATACACTTTTCCAGAAGCATTTATCTATTGGGTAAGGCAAGCCGAGAGAGAAACTTATGGGAATAACTATGAAAATCTTCCACATAAGTTAAAACACAATTTTGGTCTGTGGATAGACCAAGAAACTAGCAACATTCTGCATTGTGGAGGAAGACATGAACACACAGATATCAATCTAGATTCTGTGCATCCACGGCTTTTACCCAAGAATCATTGGATCACCAGGTTGATTGTGTTACATACACATCAGCAAATCATCAAACATGGAGGAGTGTTAGACACACTCACACATAACAGACAGAAGTACTGGATTCCTCAGGGAAGACACTCAGTCAAATCAATCTTGAAAAATTGCATGATATGTTGAAGGAACGATGCTAGAACGTGCTCTTATCAAGGGCCAGCACAACTACCAAAGGAACGAGTGGTCCATCTACATCCTTTCGAGACGACAGGAGTAGATTATACTGGAGCCATATATCTAACAGGGACTGCAGATAAGCAACCTATCAAGGCATTCATCTGTCTGTTCACCTGTGCCACCACCAGAGCAGTACATCTAGAGGTAACACCCGATATGACCGCTCAATCATTTATCCAGGCTTTCCGCAGATTTGCAGCACGCCGATCATGTCCTAAGCTAATGATTTCAGATAACGAAGCAAACTTGGTAGCTGGGAAAGCATGTCTATGGGAAATCTATTCTCATTCTGCAGTTACTTCCACACTGGAACAGCATCACTGCAGATGGAAATTTATCCCTCCGAGAGCCCCATGCATGGAGGATTTTATGAACGGATAATAGGAACTGTCAAAAGTTCCTACTCAACATGAGCCATTAAGTCCTGCCTACCTAAAGTATGGAAGACTTCTGACCCCAGTACCATCTCTAGTGGATGGTTAGATCAGAGATCCCTCATAAGTGGGTCAGAGTGAGTTGGTTCAGGGATATTAGCATCTGTCCAGCATAATTCAAAAATGGAATGATGTTTGGACAAAAGAATATCTTACATCTCTACGAGAACATCACTATGGGGGCCAATGTCCCTTATAATATATCTAATCTCCAACCTGCCAATATTGTCTTGGTAGACAGTGATGACCCTAGGGCTGAGGGGCCATTGGGTAAAGTTGTCTCTGTCCATCCAGATAGCCAAGGGATTTTGAGAATAGTCAAAATCCTGTCTATAGGAACAACTTTCCTAAAGACATTGGACAAACTCATCCACATGGAATCAGTGAGCCAGGTACAGTTAGATCCTGGGAGACCACCAGAACCTCTAACTCCACATTACCCACAGTCTCCTAACAAGCACAATTATCCACAAAAGACAGCCTCACAAAAGTGCAAGCAAAATTTGCACTTGTATTATCAATCCGATGGAGAGTAAATGAACACATATGGTTACTATTGTCCTTAATATTAAACTCTGTGTCAGTTCTTTCCTCTGGAAGACGTGAGGAAATTTTACCCACTATATCTATATTATTATCTAAGAAATGTATTTTTTTTTATCATATCTAAATCATAACAAAATCATAAGAAAATCGTATCAGAATTACTACAGATTCATTATACATATGGATCCAACATGACAATGCCACTTATGATCTCGTATAGCCACAGGTCCCTTGGTTGCCTATGTGACTTTGTGCATGATTTCTCAAGGATCTAGAAGCTTATAGAAGGATTTTTTAATTAAAATAACTATTGGATCATCAATTGATTTAATGTAAGGATTAAATCAAATCCTTAATAAGATTCAGTAGTGCTAGCATGTACTACTTATATTCTTTATATCCTATATCTAATTATATTATAAACACATCTTATCTCAATCATTTGTCTAGAGAGTAAAAATAATCAGTCAATATTCATTGAAGGCTACCTTGCTCAGGGAGCATGGAAGGACGATAGCTGGGAGAGAAGCGCCCACCACGGTACAGGGGCAAAACGCTTTTGTTAACTAACACAGTGAAACGTGTGACGGTGACCATTGCAAAAAAATTTCAGCTTAGGACACCTTATCCAATTATCTTTATCACCAGTGCTTACTCTCTAGAACTGGGGGAATACCTGGCCTATATCTACAAGGAAATTCCTAGTAAAACAATCTAAAAAGTGTAGAGTGGAGCACACAACCAGGTCACCAGACATTCTTGAGATTCACAACTTCATGAGTGTCCCTTGTCTGGGAAGAATCCATTCTAGTTTACCGAATCTCTTCATTTAAATTGAATATATCTATATAAATATACTTAGACATATACATTAAGTTAAGAATTGCTTGCATAGTTATCTTTAATTTATAAAAAAAGTTTAACCTATTGAATATAATCTTTAGTATTAGTTAACAGTACTTAGACCACATTTAAGGTAATTTGATTGCATATTCATAAATAGCATACTTCTACAA
>NC_091164.1:46408871-46528871 GCF_040958095.1 Procambarus clarkii | reverse complement strand
GAGAGAAGAGAGAGAGAGATAAATGGAGAGATAAATGGGTGGGTGGGGGCGATCCGACCCTTCCACTAAAGTGAGAAGAAAGTAGAGGAGGAGGGGGGAGATGGAGAGAGAGGAGGGAGGGAGAGAGATGGAGAGGGAGAGAGGGGGTGAGGAAGAGACGGGGTGAGGGAGAGAGGGGGAGGTGTGTGTGTATGTGTACTCACCTAATTGTGCTTGCAGGGGTTGAGCTTTGGCTCTTTGGTCTCGCCTCTCAACCGTCAATTAACTGGTGTACAGATTCATGAGCCTACTGGGCTCTATCTTGTCTACATTTGAAACTGTGTATGGAGTCAGCCTCCACCACATCACTTAATAATGCATTCCATTTACTAACTACTCTGACACTGAAAAAGTTCTTTCTAATATCTCTGTGGCTCATTTGGGTACTCAGTTTCCACCTGTGTCCCCTTGTTCACGTCCCTCCAGTGTTGAATAGTTCATCCATGTTTACCCGGTCGATTCCCCTGAGGATTTTGTAGGTTGTGATCATGTCCCCCTTCTCTTCTGTCTTCCAGTGTCGTAAGGTGCATTTCCCGCAGCCTTTCCTCATAACTCATGCCTCTTAGTTCTGGGACTAGTCTAGTAGCATACCTTTGTACTTTTTCCAGCTTCGTCTTGTACTTGACAAGGGTACAGGGCTCAATGCTGGGGCCGCATACTCCAGGATTGTTTACATATGTGGTATACAAGATTCTGAATGATTCCTTACACAGGTTCCAGAACGCCGTTCTGATGTTAGCCAGCCTCGCATATGCCGCAGGACGTTATTCTCTTTATGTGGGTTTCAGGAGACAGGTTTGGTGTGATATCAACTCCTAGATCTTTCTCACTGTCTGTTTCATTAAGTACTTCATCTCCTATTCTGTATCCTGTGTCTAGCCTCCAGTTTCCACTGCCTAGTTTCATTACTTTGCATTTACTTGGGTTGAACTTCAACAGCCATTTGTTGGACCAGTCACTAAGTCTATATAGGTCATCTTGTAGGCTCCTACTATCATCCTCTGTTTCAGTCTTCCTCATAATTTTTGCATCGTCGGCAAAACATTGAGAGGAACGAATCTATACCCTCTGGGAGATCATTTACATATACCAGAAACAGTATAGGTCCAAGGGACTGACCCCTGCGGGACTTCACTTGTAACGTCTCGCCATTCTGAGACCTCACCCCTCACACAGACTCGTCGTCTCCTGTTGCTTAGGTCCTCCTCTATCCACTGGAGTACCTTCCCTTTCACTCCAGCCTGCATCTCCAACCTTTTGCACTAGCCTCTTGTGTGGCACTGTATCAAAGGCTTTCTGACGATCCAAAAATATGCAGTCTGCCCACCCTTCTCTTTCTTGCCTTATTTTTGTTGCCTGGTCGTAGAATTCAAGTAACCCTGTGAGGCAGGACCTGCCATCCCTGAACGCATGTTGATGCTGTGTTACAAAGTTCCTTCGCTCCAGATGCTCCACTAGTTTTTTCGCACAATCTTCTCCATCAGCTTGCATGGTATGCAGGTTAGGGACACTGGCCTGTAGTTCAGTGCCTCCTGTCTATCCCCTTTCTTGTATATCGGGACTACGTTAGCTGCTTTCCAAATATCTGGCAGTTCCCCTGTTGCCAGTGATTTGTTATACACTATAGAGAGTGTTAGGCACAGTTCTCTTGCTCCTTCCTTTAGAACCCAAGGGGAGATTCCATCTGGGCCTATAGCCTTTGTCACATCCAACTCTAGTAAACACTTCCTTACTTCCCCGACTGCTAATCTCAAACTCTTCCAATGGTTCCTGGTTAGCTATTCCCTCACTTACCTCTGGAATTTCTCCTTGCTCTAAGGTGAAGACCTCCTGGAATTTCTTATTCAATTCCTCACACACTTCCTTGTCATTTGTAGTGAATCCTTCCGCCCCTATCCTTAATTTCATAACCTGTTCCTTTACTGTTGTTTTTCTCCTGATGTGGCTATGCAACAATTTAGGCTGAGTCTTTGCCTTGCTTGCGATGTCATTTTCGTATTATCTTTCTGCCTCTCTTCTCATCCTGACATATTCATTCCTTGCATTCTGGTATCTTTCTCTGCTCTCCAGTGTCCTGTTATTCCTATAGTTTCTCCATGCCCTTTTACTTTGCTGCTTAGCTAGCCTACATCTCTGATTAAACCATGGGTTTTCATTTTCATTTCTCTGTTTTCGTTTTGGACTGGGACAAACTTGTTTGCTGTGTCCTTGCACTTCTGTGTGATGTAATCCATCATATCTTGGGCCGTCTTTCCTCTGTTTCCCATGCTATATCTGTTAGGAATTTTCTTATCCCCCTCATAGTTTCCCTTTCGGTATGCTAACCTTTTGGTTTCGGTATCCTTCCTCGAGTTCAATAACCCTTCTTCAGTCAAGTACTCAAACACCAGTACACTGTGGTTGCTCATTCCTACTGGGTCCTCAAAACCGATTTCTCTTATGTCGGAGTCGTTCAGAGTGAAGACTAGGTCGAGTCTCGCTGGTTCGTCATTGCCTCTCATCCTTGTGGGTTCTCCGACATGCTGGGTTAAAAAGTTTCTTGTCACCACCTCCAATAGTTTGGCTCTCCACGTATCCTTGCCTCCATGCAGTTCCTTGTTCTCCCAGTCAATCCTTCTGTGATTGAAGTCGCCATGATGAGCAGGTGGGATCTATTTCTACAGGCAGCAGAGGCTGCCCTCTCAATTATAGTGTTAACTGCCATATTATTGTTTTCATACTCTTGACTGGGTCTTCTGTGATTTGGTGGAGGGTTGTATATTACTGCTACTACTATTCTTGGTCCTCCCATTGTCATAGTACCTGCTATGTAGTCTCTGAACTCCTCACAGCCCAGGATGGCCATCTCCTTAAAACTCCATTCCTTTCTCATGAGTAGGGCCACTCCGCCTCCTCCCCTACCTTCCCTCTCTTTCCTTATTACTGTGTACTCCTGGGGAAACACGGCATTCATTATGATTTCAGAGAGTTTTGTTTCAGTGAGTCCGATTACATCTGGGTTCTGTCGGAAAATCCGACACCATTTAATTACTAATATCATACAGGCAGATAATATTGCTGCATTGTATAAACAAGTTAACCCATAGAAAATGTAACTTGTAGTGGAATTTTCCGTCTATAGAAAACGGGATATCATTACCACATACTATTATAAATTCACCAGCTATTCTCCTGGGAATTATTCTTAAATACATTAGTCTTTGGACTTTACCATCATAAAATATCTCATATAAATTAACTTAATTATCAGAATTAAAATAGAGTAAATGTGACCCTTCTATCACTTACTGTCATCTGGACAATGTAAGCCAGCAGCGTCAGTAGGGAGGGAGTGGTCAGCCATTGTTGTTTTAAGACCAGAGTCATTGGAGCTAGTAACTGCTCCTATAAATTCTCTTGGACGAAGTGTGACGAAGATCAGAGTAGTGATCTAATATGTAATTAGGCTTGAATTTTAGCCTTTCAAGAGTTAACAGAGAAATGAAATCGCATTAGACTTCTAATCCCTGTAACTTGAGTACGGGACATCCATCCTGTACGAACAAACACACAAATGTGTGATTACTAACTACTAACATCAAATTAATCTAATAATTCGCAGGAGGAGTATCGGTGTTTGTTGTAATCCACAAGTTAGTAGGAATTATTAGCTAGAGGATCATTACTACAACACTTAACGAATGATGATTGGAAGTACATGTTAAGTAGACAGACTATGGATCACATATCTAAGAAAGGTCAATGGATTAAGACCGAAGCTGTTTAGCCAAATTATCAACACGCTGTCAGCAAATACAAGGGAGGTGTCTTTCCGAAACCCGTTTATCTTTCATTTATGGCCATTTATGTCAGGTAGGTATTGGGTGATCCAGTTAGATCACAAATGATCGACTCAAACAAGGTAATTAAGCCTTGGTCTTTATGGTTCAATGTACAGTGTTTTCTCTGATATAGCTGTCATATATTAGGATTCTGGATTCATAGCTAGCGCCTTTTTGACAGGTCAAGACGAGGAAGCATGCTTTGTGTATCAGTTACCAGGGTGATGGAAACTACCTCACACGAGGAAAATTTGGTGTCTACATCCTAGTTATACATGGTGGACTAAGGCCTGCTGTACAAATAAGATAAGGAACCTCTTCAATGTATGTAGTCTAATACTGTAGTTTGATTTGCTGCATATATATAAATTCAATATAAACCCCCCTAATGTGTAGTGGATCGATTTGTGAGATTATTGCAGAAATACAGTCCACTTATCATACAAATTGCTATCGAAGTATATAAATTAATGTAAATATAACTTCTATATAAATTCATATAAATTAAATAAATATAAATCTCACAGGTTGGTTCCCACATTATATGGTCCTTCGAACCTAGATTATATGATCATTCGAACCTAGATGGTCTAGAGAACTAGATTGTCATCAAATTAAATAAACTAGTGCAGTGTGATTTAAACAAAGCCAGTCAAAGACGCCGGCGTAGCCTTGAACGAGTTCACGAGCCCCCCTCAGCTCGGTTCAGCCTCAGTCAGCGGTTTCATGCACACCCACAGATTTGGTGGCGTGTTATTCCTTGAAATGGCAGCACTAATATTGAAGCCAGCCAAATTAGTGGCTGCGTCTTCGCGAGATTGTTCACGGATTTCGTGGTGTTAAATTTCGCGAGAGATTATCCACGAATTTTGTGGAGGTAATTTTGCGAGGTCACTAATGATATTTAATACTTCTTGATAATATTAGAAGTTTCATAGAGGCAATTAAGAGGCTATTATTAATAATTGTGTATATTATTTCTCCAAAATAGAGAATTATTTAATATATTGCACTAGTGTTCTCAATATAATATTTACCAATTGCCAACCCACAACAGGGTAGGATATTACCATTGACTAGTTGAACTATTTATTGTTCAGCCTAGTCCCATTATTACCATAGTCTAGTTGTACTATATTAAACAACCTAGCACCATTAATGAATGGTGCAGACCCTATTTTGGGTGTAATTTTTATCAACTCGAGTTGAGTTGTGTATATAATAATTTATTTATGATCATTACACCTTTGAGTGATTAATTTAATTAGTGTCTATACCATCCTAGGGTGATATAGAAGAGCTAACCTAAAGGTAATTCCAGTGACACTGGTTTATCACTCAAAACATTAGTGTGTATGATTGTATATATATATAATGTGTATTAATTTTAAGTGCTAACCTCTAGTAGAGGTAGGATTATAGCCTAGTGATAGCAGAATTTTACCCTAGGCTACCATTAGTACTTGTTCAGTATTATGAGCAGCCCCATTACAAGCCCCACAAGGCTTTATCAACTAGACAATATGGATAATGCTGGCAATGAGAAAACTGTCATACATTTAGTACTACAATTGCTGGACTTACCTCAACCTGATCAGACTGCTGACTCATTACAATCCTTCAGCATGGAGTTTGAGTCACTACTAAGAACATTCAGTCTTAAGGTTGATATAACTACTAGTGAATGGATGACCAAAGTAGTCCTTCAACGAAAATTGTCCAGCAATATACTAGATGAATTATACGCACATCAACATAACACCATCCTGACAGTACAGGACATCACTGAAGGTTTACATTCCATCATAAACAAACGACGGGCAAATGAGGACGTTAAAGCCTCATGCAAGCCTTCAGAAATAGAAAATAATAGTCAATTAAAGGGTAAAACAACTACCCCAAACAAATATCAGTCAATTACACTCACATCAAGTTGCAGAAAATCTGGCAATGCAGCAGAATCCTCCAAGCCTACTGTTACTAGTTCACCCAAACCGGTAACTTCCAAACGTGCAGTAGGCTGGGGGACATGTATGTTCTGCAAAAAGAAATATTCAACATACTGTTGTGCTAATTATCCAACCAGAGACACTCGTATTGAGCGACTCCAGGAATTAGGGAGATGTTTAAGATGTCTCAAGTCACACAACATAGACTATTGTGATACCCAATTCAACACCTGTAATAGGTGTAGAAGAGGTAGGCACCATGCAGCACTGTGCAAATATACGAAATTAACGTATTCAAGACCCAAGGTGGAAGACAGCATTCCCACCACAATACAGTACTGCAAGGTGCAACAAACAACGAGTGTCCAATCGGCAAAGTCTAAAGGTAATACAACTTTGCCTACTGCCCAAATTACCATCCTGAATAAGAGGGCCAAGGTCCATACCCGTGGGTTGTTTGACCAAGGGTCCCAGAGAACATATGTCACTAAAAAGTTGGCAGATGAACTACAATTAAGGCCTGTAGCCCAGACGTCATTCAACATCTCAGGGTTTGTAACAGATGCAGGACCTCAAGTCTACCAGGTGGTACAACCATCAGTCCGTTTAGGCAGGTACGTCTGTCGAGTACAAGCCATTGTGGTGGACAAAATACCAGTAGACCTACAAGTTCAAGGTCTGAGAGCAACAGCCAAATTCCTGAGAAATAGATAAATAAAATTGGCAGATAATATTTAGTCTGATCACCTTACCGACTTCGGTCTCCTTGTAGGGACCAGACTATTGCCATCGATTCATCGGTAGCCCTACTAAATATCAGGGCATAACCATGTTAAACTCTGCAGGAGGTAAATTACTCTCAGACCCAGTATCAAGCCTGAGGAGACCTATGGCTGCAGATAAACAATACCAGTAGAAATCTAAATTTGTCAGCTGATTATATTTCTCCAGTAGCATTATACTAAGGAGATTACAGCTGACTATACTAACATAGGTTGATGTTAATATCATCATTTAAAGCAGAAGATGAGTTCATGAGGCTTCAGTGGCAAATCAGTGAACAGTAGCTTAACCAACTACAGGTCACTGCGACCAATGTCACTGAACCCACTGCAGTCTCAGAACCATTCTTTACTTTAATGATGGGCTATTCAATCCTCTGAATCAATTAACTAAATTAAACCCCATTAAATCTGACGACTGATTTTGATACATTTATTATTTAATCAAGATGTATTCCATGGGCCTCAGTGTTTATATATCAGTGACCAGTTATCTGAACAAACTTCAAGTTATATCTAATGTCACTGATCTCACTGCAGTCCCTGAATCATACTTGACTGTAGTACTTGATCACATTCAGTCTTCTGGGTTAAATAATATGTAATTAGGCTTGAATTTTAGCCTTTCAAGAGTTAACAGAGAAATGAAATCGCATTAGACTTCTAATCCCTGTAACTTGAGTATGGGACATCCATCCTGTACGAACAGACACACAAATGTGTGATTACTAACTACTAACATCAAATTAATCTAATAATTCGCAGGAGGAGTATCGGTGTTTGTTGTAATCCACAAGTTAATAGGAATTATTAGCTAGAGGATCATTACTACAACACTTAACGAATGATGATTGGAAGTACATGTTAAGTAGACAGACTATGGATCACATATCTAAGAAAGGTCAATGGATTAAGACCGAAGCTGTTTAGCCAAATTAATAATTCCTGGAAAGAGGAATTATTCTTCGTCAGGCTTCTAGGATCAAGGTTACCGCTCTAGGGATAAGGTTAATCGGATTATACCTTCCTCGAGAGGCGTGGTGAAATGTTTTTGAGGCCATGGTTGGCTGGTAGTCAGTCTTGTTGTGGGTAGTTGAACTGGCAAGTCCTCCGAGGTCTCCGTTTGTGGCAGCAGCGAAATGTAGCAGACAGCTATGCGAGAGCCTGTTGTGATCTTAGTGACCAAGTTAAGTCTGCAGTATGTGAATATTGAATGTAAGACTAACCGGGTGTGGAGCGTTGTAGTAATCATTCCGTATTAGGGAATTAGGCGGAAGTTACGAGTGCAAGTGGTGACGCGGAGGTCAAGTGGTCTATGGGTATTGGAAGTGTATTTACCTAATAGAGTATGTTAATATGTTATTATTTGTCAGAGTCTATTCTTTGTAATTAAATGACAAAACCCGACGGCCTTTAAATACCTTCCATATGTTTACTCATTGTGTTCCAGTACAAACCTAGTGGTACGCCTCAAGGCGTACCTTGAGACCTAGTGGGACGCCTCAAATCCGACACCATTTAATTACTAATATCATACAGGCAGATAATATTGCTGCATTGTATAAACAAGTTAACCATAGAAAATGTAACTTGTAGTGGAATTTTCCGTCTATAGAAAACGGGATATCATTACCACATACTATTATAAATTCACCAGCTATTCTGCTGGGAATTATTCTTAAATACATTAGTCTTTGGACTTTACCATCATAAAACCTCTCATATAAATTAACTTAATTATCAGAATTAAATGGAGTAAATGTGACCCTTCTATCACTTACTGTCATCTGGACAATGTAGGCCAGTAGCGTCAGTAGGGAGGGACGTGGTCAGCCATTGTTGTTTTAAGACCAGAGTCGTTGGAGCTAGTAACTGCTCCTATAAATTCTCTTGGACGAAGTGTGACGAAGATCAGAGTAGTGGTCTTCCTTCATCAAACACACTGTCAGCAAATACAAGGGAGGTGTGTTTCCGAAACCCGTTTATCTTTCATTTATGGTCATTTATGTCAGGTAGATATTGGGTGCGCCGGTTAGATCACAAATGATCTACTCAAACGAGGTAATTAAGCCTTGGTCTTTATGGTTCAATGTACAGTGTTTTCTCTGATATAGCTGTCATATATTAGGATTCTGGCTTCATAGCTAGCGCCCTTTTGACAGGTCAAGAGGAGGGAGCATGCTTTGTGTATCAGTTACCAGGGTGATGGAAGCTACCTCACACGAGGAAAATTTGGTGTCTACATCCTAGTTATACCTGGTGGACTAAGGCCTGCTGTACAAATAAGATAAGGAAACCTCTTCAATGTTATGTAGTCTAATACTGTAGTTTGATTGGCTGCATATATATAAATTCAATATAAACCCCCCTAATGTGTAGTGGATCGATTGTTGATATATTGCAGAAATACAGTCCACTTATCATACAAATTGCTATCGAAATATAAAATTTAACGTAAATATAAATTCTATATAAATTAAATAAATATAAATCTCACAGGTCGGTTCCCACAGGTTCACTTCTTGTGCTCTTTCCCTTAGTTCACTTGTCTTGCTTGTGATCCCATCTATGTTCGAGTACATCACCCTGAAACTGACTCTCTTCTGCTTCTCCTCTGGGAGGGACCTTTGGGATCTGGGGTGAGTGGGAGGTGGGGGGGTCCTGGCACGGGGAGACTGGTGGAGGAGGGAGGGCTTGGGGGGTGGGGGAGAGGGGGGTGGTGGGGGAGTGGGGGAGGGTAAGGGGGGTGGGTAAGAGAGGGAGGGTAGGGGGGGAGAGTGAGAGGGAGAGGGTTGGGGGGGAGAGTGAGAGGGAGAGGGTTGGGGGGGTGAGAGAGGGAGGGTTGGGGAAGCAAGGGGGAGGAGAGGCTTTGGGGGATTGGGGAGGATGGGGGGGGGAGAAAAGGGTGGAGGGCGTGGGGGAAAAAGGAGGGCTGAGGTGGGTGAGGAAGAGGGGAGGGTTTAGGGGAGTGGGGGAGAGGGGAAGACTTAGGTGGAGTGGGGGAGAGTGGGGGGCTTAGGGGGGAAAGGGAGAAAGGAGGGCTTGGGGGTGGGAGAGATGGGAAGGCATGTGGGAGAAGGGACGGGCTTGGGGGATGGAGAGAAGGGATGGCCTGGGGAGAGGGGTGAGTGGGAGGAAGGGGGGTGGATGGGGGGGACGGTGCCCTAGGTGGTACTTAGTGGGGGGCTGACAGGGGATGGGCAGGTTGGGTAGAATGTGGGGGTGGTGCCCCAATCCCTGTGGCTGTTGCACTGTTTGAGGAGGGTTCTCCACTTCCCTTCGGGATGTAGGGTTCTGGGTTGTGGTACTCTGAATCCTTTCTCTCTCCCTGCGCTCCCTTCCTCGCGTCTGCCTGCATGTATTCTCTCTTCCCTTGTCATATTCCTCTGCAGGAATACTTTTTTGAACTTCGGAACATTTGCTAGACCGCTGTTCCTTGCTAACAGTTCCTCTTTCATGATTTCGCTCATGAATAACCACTTTATCATTCGGTCCCTGTCCTTGTTGAACTTTCCAAGCCTGAAAACCTTTTTCAACATTTTGGTCAGTTCCCTCCATCCTTACCTCTTTAAGGATCTCGGTAACTGCATTTTTGTCCTTGTCTCTCCGCTCCTTTGGGCTGGTCCCTGTTTGCTCTTTAATGCCTGCTACTGCTCTTTTTTCTCTCTATCAGCCGGCTAGTACATCTATCTGCTTCCTGAGAGGAAGCCACTTCCATGGCAACTTCCTTAACTGCAGACCTAGCTTCAGGGCTCTTTTTAAGCATTTCAGCAAATGAGAGCTGGGTTGTGGTGGTCCCCTCCACAGTAGCATTCCCATCTCCCTGAGGTACGGTTTGTGTCTGGTATTGTGGAAGAGTCTCCTTTAGGCACCTTATCTCCTAATTTGCTGGCCTTAAGTCATCTTGCAGGTTGGCTACTGTCTCCCTCATTACCCTCAGTCATTCACTGAAATCATTACGCATTTGCTGGAGTACTTCCTTCATCCAGTCTCCCTGTTCCCCCCCCCCCCCCCCCCCCATCCATTGTGTTTTTTTCCAGCTGCGATTGTCCTCCTGCGTTTGCCAGCCCGAGTTCGTATCCCTTCCATGATTTCCCTATGAGTGTGTGTGCGTGAGAGAGAGAGAGAGAGAGAGAGAGAGAGAGAGAGAGACGAGAGAGAGAGAGAGAGAGAGAGAGAGAAGAGAGAGAGAGAGAGAGAGAGAGAGAGAGACGAGAGAGAGAGAGAGAGAGAGAGAGAGAGAGAGAGAGAGAGGAGAGAGAGAGAGAGAGATGAGAGAGAGAGAGAGAGGAGAGAGAGAGAGAGAGAGAGAGAGAGAGGAGATGAGAGAGAGAGAGAGAGAGAGAGAGGAGAGAGAGAGAGAGAGAGAGAGAGAGAGAGAGAGAGAGAGAGAGAGAGGAGAGAGAGAGAGAGAGAGATGAGAGAGAGAGAGAGAGAGAGAGAGAGAGAGAGAGAGAGAGAGAGAGAGAGAGAGAGGTTGTACTCACCTAGTTGTGCTTGCGGGGATTGAGCTCTGGCTCTTTGGTCCCGCCTCTCAACCGTCACTCAACAGGTGTACAGATTCCTGAGCCTATTGGGCTCTATCATATCTACACTTGAAACTCTGTATGGAGTCAGCCTCCACCACATTGCTTCCTAATGCATTCCATTGTCAACCACTCTGACACTAAAAAAGTTCTTTCTAATATCTCTGTGGCTTATTTGGGCACTCAGTTTCCACCTGTGTCCCCTAGTGCGTGTGCCCCTTGTGTTAAATAGCCTGTCTTTATCAACCCTGTTGATTCCCTTGAGAATCTTGAATGTGGTGATCATGTCCCCCCTAACTCTTCTGTCTTCCAACGAAGTGAGGTTCAATTCCCGTAGTCTCTCCTCGTAGCTCATACCTCTCAGCTCGGGTACTAGTCTGGTGGCAAACCTATGAACCTTTTCCAGCTTAGTCTTATGCTTGACTAGATATGGACTCCAAGCTGGAGCCGCATACTCCAGGATTGGTCTGACATATGTGGTATATAATGTTCTGAAAGATTCCTTACACAAGTTTCTAAAGGCCGTTCTTATGTTAGCCTACCTGGCATATGCTGCTGATGTTATCCTCTTGATATGAGCTTCAGGGGACAGGTCTGGCATGATATCAACCCCCAGGTCTTTCTCTCTCTCTGACTCTTGAAGTATTTCATCTCCCAAGTGATACCTTGTATCTGGTCTCCTGCTTCCTACCCCTATCTTCATTACATTACATTTGCTTGGGTTAAACTCTAACATCCATTTGTTCGACCATTCCTGCAGCTTGTCCAGGTCTTCTTGAAGCCTCAAGCTGTCCTCCTCTGTCTTAATCCTTCTCATAATTTTGGCGTCGTCAGCAAACATTGAGAGGAATGAGTCTATACCCTCTGGGAGATCATTTACGTATATCAGAAACAGGATAGGTCCAAGCACAGAGCCCTGTGGGACTCCACTGGTGACTTCACGCCATTCTGAGGTCTCACCCCTCACTATAACTCTCTGCTTCCTATGCTTAGGTACTCCCTTATCCACTGGAGCGCCCTACCAGTTACTTCTGCCTGTTTCTCCAGCTTATGCATCAACCTTTTATGGGGTACTTTGTCAAAGGCTTTCCAATAGTCCAAAAAAATGCAGTCCGCCCATCCTTCTCTTTCTTGCTTAATCTTTGTCACCTGATCATAGAATTCTATCAAGCCTGTAAGGCAAGATTTACCCTCCCTGAACCCATGTTGATGGGTTGTCACGAAGTCTCTTCTCTCCAGATGTGTTACTAGGTTTTTTCTCACAATCTTCTCCATCACCTTGCATGGTATACAAGTTAAGGACACTGGCCTGTAGTTCAGTGCCTCTTGTCTGTCACCCTTTTTAAATATTGGTACTACATTAGCAGTCTTCCATACTTCTGGTAGGTCTCCTATTTCCAGTGACCTACTATACACTATGGAGAGAGACAAGCAAAGTGCTCCTGCACACTCTTTCAATACCAATGGTGATATTCCATCCTGCCCAACAGCTTTTCTCACATCCAGCTCCAATAGGAGCTTCTTGACCTCATCTCTTGTAATTTCGAACCTTTCCAAGGTCACCTGGTTTGCTGCCACCTCTCCTAGCGCTGTGACTTCTCCCTGTTCTATTGCAAAGACTTCCTGGAACCTTTTGTTGAGTTCTTCACACACCTCTTTGTCATTGTCTGTTTACCTGTCCTCGCTAACCCTAAGTTTCATCACCTGTTCCTTCACTGTTGTCTTCCTCCTGATGTGACTGTTATTATAGTAGTGTGGGTTGGTGGCGTTGTCGTGTTGATCCTTCTCTACGGACAACCCAACCCAAAACTCGGTAGAGTGCTTATACCTCTCTAGGAGATCACCCTTGGCGCTTCTGGCTCTTGGAGAGGGGCTCAACGACACACGTTTAGGGGATGCGGCTCCAAAACTTAGCCTCCTTGTCACATGCACACACCCACTCGAGCCGCTGTGACTCCCCACTCTCTCCTTAGGTGATATGATCTCCTCAATCCCCTTTGGCTTACTAGTATTACCTTCTACCCTGTCCACAGCAGTGGTTCTTGGTTCTTTCTCTCTCTCTCTCTCCTTCTGTACTATTTCATGGGAAGCCTCACTAGGACAAGGTCAAATACCAGCAAATTTGAATACATTTACTGGACAGAGCACATACACAATACATATACACATATAATAATAATGAATCCTATACTCTATACTATTACAATCAGGTGGCTCTCCAACACCATCAGAACACTATTATCAGTTTACCAAGTGGTATCCTATCTTCTGTTTCACCACCTGATACTATCAACCTCCTCGAGTAGATCAAGTCTACATACACTGTTGCGCTATCAGCAAGAGAATATATATATGTATCTATAAACGTGTACAAGGAAAATCAGCATATGAATGCAATAACATATATCAGTATAAATGTTCCTTAATGCACAACGATGATCAATCGATCACCCTATAAGTCCTAGAACACATACATCTGTAAGTAATCCAGCCTACGATTGTAACTCTAAACTTCAGTATAAACGCTCCTTGACATAAGAATGCAAACAATCACTCACCTCTCACTGCGTCTTGCATGCTAATGACAACCAAACACTATCAACTCCCTACAAGTAATCCACCAGAACTTCCCTTCCACCTCTGGAAGTTCACTACCCTGATATCTTCAGGTTCTTCCGGGCTTAACTACCAGGATCCTCTGCAGCTCCTCCAGGCTGCTACCATGAAGTTTTCCTTGAGCCACTACGGTGCTTCACCCTTCTGCTAGGGTCCTCCACAGCTCTCTTGGCTGCTACACCATGAAGTTCCCTCGAGCAACTATGGTGCTTCACCACCTCTACAGAAGCACGTGACACTCCTCTTCACTGCTTCTCCTCACAGCTCGAGGTTCTCTGCTCAACTACCTTGGAGTCTTATCAACTACTCCCTCTGTGTTGACTTCGAAGTTCTCAGCAACTTCTTCCCCAAAGACAAACCTGCAACCCATTGACACTCCAATAAAATTGTTTCCCCTATAACACATAAACAAAAATAATCACACAATATGTTTGCCTCCAACCTCTATCTGTCCTCTACATACTGTGAGAGTGGACTCCCCCGTTGGCCGGGTTCATGCTCCATCTCGCCTGGCGGGCCTCACTCACTCCGGGAGGGGCCTCCGCCGTCAGGAGCCGGGCTCCCTCAGTTGCCTGCCAGCGCTCAGAGGAGACGGATGTCGCTCCGTGTTCCTCCCTCTCCACTCTCTTATTTCAGGCCTCCTGCCTTACCAAAACATGTCTAACTTATAAATACACATTGCTACTGTCGCTGGGCACACGACCAACTACAAGCAATCACTATGAACTGGCTAATATCGTGCTTACCACAGATTGTCTTGTCGAGGGCGCTCCTCCCTCTGACAGAGCCTGGTCAGGGCGCTTCCACGGCCCACAATAATGCCTCTGGGCAGTTTAATAAACACTCCTCATCGCCCAGGACTTGAGACCACACGTCCTCAGCTCGACTCCACAGCTGGCACGTCTGCACACTTTTCTTCTCTTCGAGATATATAACTAGGGGTTCCCTTCTGACGGGAGCTCGACGGAGCGTAGCTTTCCCCCTGCGATGTCTGGCCTCAAGTAAGGTCAAAGCCCTCCAGAAGCGAGCCTCACGCCTCCAGCAAAATGTCCACATCTCCTAGCCAGTCATTTATCTGTTTCATTATGCACTGCCCATAATCTTAAACTGTTCATTGAATCCAACAAACTATTTTACATCTGTGTTATTGCCTCTATATTTCCTAAACCTTCTGGTTAGGTCAGGCTTGCTGAATAACTCTCAAGGAGGAAGACTCGTTTCTCCTGCAGGCTGAGATCATAACACTCCCCTCCCCTTATTTTTGAGAGTTATTCCAGTGGCAAAGCTCGGGATAATACATCCGCCACGTCACTGTCTCGTTCTTCAACCGATATACTCCCTTAGGAGTCTACAATTAGTTCGTTTCACCTTGCAACATCCGGCTCACAGCTCTCTAGAAACATGATCTTCTCGTAAACGATCTGACTTCTCTGGCACCTCTTGGCTAGGCTGTCCTCCTTGGACGCCTGCACTCCATCAGTCCACTCTACTTATTGTTTACACCCTCCGTTTCCTCGTCTTCTTCTCTTCACGTCCAGAATCAGACATCTGCTGTCAGCACCTCCTCTGTCGTCTTCACACTTCCATCTACTGCCGTAATACTTCCGTCTTCTGTCATCATACTTCACTCTCTCGTCTTCACCGACGATCCTCCCTTTCGTCTCCTCATATATCCGAGACCTCACCCTGTTTGACCTCCATCGAGTCCTCGGCTTTCTTCTATTCCTCCATGCTTGCATCATCATCCTCTTCCCACACTTCTCACTTCTATATCACTCCATTTTTTCTCCTTCAACTCTTCTTCGTTCCCTAAAAGTTTCTTCGAGCACTGTACTACACTCAACAGCACTCGACCATACATGTCGCTTTACCTCTCCTTGAGTGCTCGTAAGCATCTCTCCACACATACTGTCTCTTCTCCTCTCATTTTCTCGGCTATTACTTTTCTTCACTATCTCTCCTCCACGTTTTCTGTGAAACATGTCAACTCCTGACATCTCCCACAACTTAATTTCTCTATCCATATACCTCTGTGCTCGTGGACAACTTGACGTTCTACTCCCGTCCTTAGTATGTCCACATCCTTCCCCATTCCTACTCAGCACAGTTGCATTCGCCTTCCGACTCTTAATTTCAGCGGGCTGGGCTCTACTCCGGTCCCTCTCTTCACATGAGTCTTCTTCGGCTGGGCCATCTTCACTTTTGACCTCACCGAGACTTCATCTTCCTGGGTTGGACCTTCATTAAATAACCATGCTATATCAACGTCGATATCCTCTACTGGTTGAACCGACACTGTCTCATCTTCTCCAGTGTCTTCCTCGTTGGCCACCTCTGCCTTTGTCACTACCGAGACAGGGTACTCAATGGCTTGGCGGTCTCCTGACGCATCTCCTCGGATGTCAGTCAGGTTCACTCTCTCAGGTGTCCCACCTGTGCCGTGGCCTTCTGGGCTCTCCTCTGGCACAGTCTCCGCTATGACTTTTGGCAACACCTTTGTCCCGCACAAGTCATTCCCCAGGATCACTTAGACTCCTGGAACAGGTATGTCGGGGCACACTCCCAACATCACCTCTGCCGACACATATTCCGACCTTAGCTGGACAGTACAAACGGGCATGTCACTCTCAGACAATAACCCATATACTTTCATCTTACTCCTGCCAGCTAACCGTCGATCATTCCCCATCAGGCTTCTCGCAACCAAGCTCTGATTAGCTCCAGTATCCCTTAAGATACCAACTTTTACTTCAGGTTGGCCTCCTATACTGATCCAACCTCTGCTAATGAACGGCCTATACCTCTCGTTCACTAAATTCATCTTCTGTGGTTTGTCTTGGAACACATTAGTATATCTACTTCGGGGGTCACACATGGCCAGGGTCACAACTCTCTTGCCCTGCCGACAGTCTCGCATCACGTGACCCAATCCGTTACAATTGTAACACCTCACCTGGGAAAAGTCTCTTCTATATGTACCAGAGTAGCTCTGACTGCCCACTCGTATTGGAGTTCCTCGGGCCAGACGTACTACTCGTACTCTGTGGAGCTTTACTGGACTCTTGATTCCCTGGATAACGATTAGTTTCTTGTTTGGCTCCTCCATCCTCACTTTCAGACGAAGTGCGCGACCTACTCTTCTGAGTTTTTGGGTACTTACGTTTATCTGCCCATTTATCAAAATTATTCTCACCCCAGACTCTTCTGGGTCTTTCATAATTTCTTCCTCCCCAGACTCCACTGGGTCTGCCATTGCTGCGTCTCACCTCGTTCTTCACTCTGTTCTCCCTTCGTGCCATCTTAATTCTCTCTTGTTCTGCTTTAGCGGCCTCCATCTTTATCATAGCCAGTTCAGCCTTGGCCGTTTCTTGTTCGGCCTTGGCTCTCTCTTGTCCGACTTTAAGTTTTTCCTGTTCAGCTTTAGCTTTTTCCTGTTCGGCTTTAGCTTTCTCTTGCTCAGCTTTAGCTCGCTCCTGCTCGGCTTTGGCTTTCTCTTGCTCAAGCCGAGCCTGCCTCTCTTCACGTTGCAGCTGTACCTCATTGTCTCCTGGTTCCAACTTTGGTTCCACCTCGCGCCTCTCAAGGCTGCTTTCCCTGCTGCTACTTGAGTTTACATTAATTCCTTCGTCACTTGGTGCATCATCCGTTTCCTCTGAAATTTCTTACAACCTATCGGGTTCTTCATTCTGAAGCAGGGCTTCAGCTCCTCCTTGCTGGCACTGTTTCCTCTTGTTCACATTGGCGTTTCGCTTCCTTCTCTTCTTCTGCTTTTTGTTCCCTTAACCAAGTCCGCAGCGCCTCGCGTCCATCCTCTACCTTATCATGCCTACCCTTTAGGCCGAAATGGTCTTCCAACATCCTTATCTGCCTCCTAGGGCACATGTCTAGAATCTTCTTGTCATGAGTTTTGCAGAACATGCTTACTCTGTCTATCTGCATTATTGCCTTGATTTCCTTTCGTTTACTATACGCCCTGTTTGACTTCAACCTAACACAATACATTTTACCGATCAACCAAAGTTGTTTCTGGTACAATTTTGCAAGATTTCATCATCCCCTGTATCAATGTACTTCTGGGCTCTCGCAAGGTCTTTCTCCGAACCTCTAAAATTCAGGACCGCTGTCATCCTGTCCTGTGAGTCTTCCCAAGAGAGAGAATATACACCTGCGGTCACACAGTTTATCTATTGCAGCGAGGGTGTACAAATCCACTCTTGGACAGGGTGTGGGTGTGTCAGTTCACTCTCCCGGACACAGGCCCCCAAATTATTATAGATTGTGTGTTGGTGGTGTTGTCGTGTTGATCCTTCTCTACGGACAACCCAACCCACAACTCGGTAGAGTGCTTATACCTCTCTAGGAGATCACCCTTGGCGCTTCTGGCTCTTGGAGAGGGGCTCAACGTCACACGTTTAGGGGATGCGGCTCCAAAACTTAGCCTCGTTGTCACATGCACACACCCACTCGAGCCGCTGTGACTCCCCACTCTCTCCTTAGGTGATATGATCTCCTCAATCCCCTTTGGCTTACTAGTATTACCTTCTACCCTGTCCACAGCAGTGGTTCTTGGTTCTTTCTCTCTCTCTCTCTCCTTCTGTACTATTTCATGGGAAGCCTCACTAGGACAAGGCCAAATACCAGCAAATTTGAATACATTAACTGGACAGAGCACATACACAATACATATACACATATAATAATAATGAATCTTATACTCTATACTATTACAATCAGGTTGCTCTCCAACACCATCAGAACTCTATTATCAGTTTACCAAGTGGTATCCTATCTTCTGATTCACCACCTGATACTATCAACCTCCTCAAGTAGATCAAGTCTACATACACTGTTGCACTATCAGCAAGAGAATATATATATATATGTATCTATAAACGTGTACAAGGAAAATCAGCATATGAATGCAATAACATATATCAGTATAAATGTTCCTTAATACATAACGATGATCAATCGATCACCCTATCAGTCCTAGAACACATACATCTGTAGGTAATCCTGCCTACGATTGTAACTCTAAACTTCAGTATAAAACACTCCTTGACATAAGACTGCAAACAATCACTCACCTCTCACTGTGACTTGCACGCTAATGACAACCAAACACTATCAACTCCCTACAAGTAATCCACCAGAACTTCCCTTCCACCTCTGGAAGTTCACTACCCTGATATCTTCAGGTTCTTCCGGGCTTAACTACCAGGATCCTCTGCAGCTCCTCCAGGCTGCTACCATGAAGTTTTTCTTGAGCCACTACGGTGCTTCACCCTTCTGCTAGGGTCCTCCACAGCTCTCTTGGTTGCTACACCATGAAGTTCCCTCGAGCAACTATGGTGCTTCACCACCTCTACAGAAGCATGTGACACTCCTCTTCACTGCTTCTCCTCACAGCTCGAGGTCCTCTGCTCCACCACCTTGGAGTCTCATCAACTACTCCCTCTGTGTTGAGTTCGAAGTTCTCAGCAACTTCTTCCCCAAAGACAAACCTGCAACTCATTGACACTCCAATAAAATTGTTTCCCCTATAACACATAAACAAAAATAATCACACAATATATTTGCCTCCAACCTCTATCTGTCCTCTACATACTGTGAGAGTGGACTCCCCCGTTGGCTGGGTCCATGCTCCACCTCGCCTGGCGGGCCTCACTCACTCTGGGATGGGCCGCCGTCAGGAGCCGGGCTCCCTCAGTTGCCTGCCAGCGCTCAGAGGAGACGGATGTCGCTCCGTGTTCCTCCTTCTCCACTCTCTTATTCCAGGCCTCCTGCCTTACCAAAACATGTCTAACTTATAAATACACATTGCTACTGTCGCTGTGCACACGACCAACTACAAGCAATCACTATGAACTGGCTTATATCGTGCTTACCACAGATTGTCTCGTCGAGGGCGCTCCTCCCTCTGGCAGAGCCTGGTCAGGGCGCTTCCACAGCCCACAATAATGCCTCTGGGCGGTTTAATAAACACTCCTCGTCGCCCAGGACTTGAGACCACACTTCCACAGCTGGCACGTCTGCACACTTTTCTTCTCTTCGAGATATATCACTAGGGGTTCCGTTCTGACGGGAGCTCGACGGAGCGTGGCTTTCCCCCTGCGATGTCTGGCCTCAAGTGAGGTCAAAGCCCTCCAGAAGCGAGCCTCACGCCTCCAGCAAAATGTCCACATCTCCTAGCTAGTCATTTATCTGTTTCATTATGCACTGCCCATAATCTTAAACTGTTCATTGAATCCAACAAACTATTTTACATCTGTGTTATCGCGTCTATATTTCCTAAACCTTCTGGTTAGGTCAGGCTTGCTGAATAACTCTCAAGGAGGGAGACTCGTTTCTCCTGCAGGCTGAGATCATAACACTGTGTAGTAGCTTTGGTTCGGTCTTGGCTTTATTAGCTATATCATTTTCATACCTTTTCTCAGCTGCTCTTCTCACACTAACATACTCGTTCCTGGTTCTCTGGTATCTCCCTCTACTTTCTGGTGTTCTGTTATTACGGAAGTTCCTCCATACCTTTTTGTTCAGCACCTTTGCTTTCATACATTCCCTATTAAACCACGGATTCTTCCTTTGCTTCTCTGTTTTTTCCTGTTGGGCTGGGACAAACCTGCTTACAGCCTCCTGACATTTTTGGGTGACATAGTCCATCATGTCTTGTACGGACTTGGTTCCGAGTTCTGTGTCCCAATGTATATCCCATAGGAATTTATTCATCCCCTCATAGTTTCCCTTATGTGTGTGTGTGTGTGTGTGTGTGTGTGTGTGTGTGTGTGTGTGTGTGTGTGTGTGTGTGTGTGTGTGTGTGTGTGCGTGTGCGTGTGCGTGTACGCGTGTGTGCGTGTGTGTGTGTATGTGTGTTGAGTGCGGGGGGTGTTTGTGTATAGGGGGAGGGGTAGGGGGGTGTCTTGGGACAGTGTAAGACATGGGAAGGTGTGGCGGGGGGTATGGGTGAGCGGTCACCAGGGTAGCATGTGTCAAGTCCCACCCAAGTGAGCCGCGGAGTTGTATATTTGAGATATTGAGTCCTGCTGTAAAATAGGTATTCTAAGTCACTCTGTACACCTTGTTGATGACCTAGAGAGGGGTACCTACCGTCAGCTCGCCCCGAGCAAGCACGCCTAGGTGAGTTTGAAGAGATGTCCTTATGACGGGGTTGGTTGCCTGTCCTCTCCTCTCTCTGGTATCAATGTTGTCTCCATGCGCTACTGTTGTCTCCACGTGCTCCTGGTAACATTCGTTCCTATCTTCCTCACTGGTCGTCAGCCACTATGTGCACTTAGTATACGATCCTAAATGGTGCACACACTTCGGGGGATCAATCACTATGTATGCTACAATCCGCTTCACAACACATCACTCAGCAAGCAAATCGTAGGTCCAGCTAGGCTGTGTTTGTGTGTACTCACCTAGTTGTGTTTGCGGGGGTTGAGCTCTGGCTCTTTGGTCCCGCCTCTCAACCGTCAAGCAACAGGTGTACAGATTCCTGAGCCTAATGGGCTCTATCATATCTACACTTGAAACTGTGTATGGAGTCAGCCTCCATACACAGCAATGCTCTCTTCATTAGGGAAGAATTAGTTAATATGGGAATAATAAGGTAGATTAATAATGATTTTTTATTGTCTGTAGATTGGTTGTTATAATGTTGATTTTCTCGATGAAAGAGAATTTGTCATGACTTTGAACTTCTTGTAGTACATGCGGGAGAGGTCGAGCAGATTCTCCTCCAGAGTCTGGAAGTCAAGTGCGGCGCGCACTTTGAAACCCAGACGTAGCAGTGCTTTCTCGGTGTATAGGCTGCTAACTCCTGCACGGGCCAGTTGGCAGCTCTGCTTTATGCCAAGATCAAAGCTCATCTGGAAGTCATAGAAGCAACGATGGCGAGATGAGTTTTGTAATTAGAAAATAAAGTAGCAGGCGACTTAATACTCTAGTGTACGAGATCTTCCTTTTCACTGCTCATCTTATGGCTTACCATATTGATATCCCTGGTACATAATCCACAAATGGTTTTTAGTTAGGTGTCCAATCCCAGTCATCTTCATGTGTTTAGTGATCAAACGTGACCAGTTTTCTTGCCTGTGGGGAGTCCGTGCATAATACTGTTATTCACTATTTCACAAGAAGCAGCATGTGATTGAGCTATTGTTAGCTTGTCAACTAATTACATATATTTTTAGCAATAATATAATCGTAGTTCTCAGTTTTTCATGTGTCCACTTACTACGATATTATTGCTGTTGTTAGCAATGAAATGAATTCAGTAAAAGTAGAAAACTGATAACTTCTTCGTAAATTCAGCTTAAACAGAATGGCAGATGTCGGGTATTTAGAAAATCTCTTCAACCATCCAAAACGAAATACACAGTATGTCCGAGCATTCGGCTAAAGGGTATATTTCTGAATTTATTTTTAAAAGCGATCTTCATATTTCCATAGACACTTACTATATTATAGAGGGAAAGTCTAGAGACAGGTGGTATCCTGCTGAGCCTAAAACATTCCTATTAATTCACTAGTCACACTAACATCATTGATCACTAAGGTGTTTGATAGGATGCTCAGAAACCAACTTATGTTTTATATTGAAATCAATGAGCTATACAATCGCTGCCTTATCTTATGCAACTATAAGATTAATGCAACAAAATAATATAGGTATTAAACGAAAAGTAAAATGCAAATGTTGTTTGCATATGCAATTACATAGATTTTGCAAAAGAAGTTGACAAATATTGATATTGAATAGTCTATCTTTATCTATAATTGAGACGGGGTCTTGAAGCACTTCAAGACCCCGATCAAACACAGACTCAAGAAGATAAAATACGTAATGTACCCATTAATTAGTGTTTTATTACCTCACCCAAAAAATAACAGAGTATGTAAAATTGCCTCTGTTCATTGATTTGTGTCCCATCATCTCACCCAAAACATTTGTGTACTATTACCTCACCCAAAAACGAATATAAGCGTGAATAGAGTATGTAAAATTGTCTTTGAAAAAGTAGGAAGCGTCTTGCAAAATGCTTCTAGGCCTCAGACAATCAATAAAGTGTGAAAATTAACTTTGGACATTGGCGAGTGAATTTTTCACACTCGACCCACACGACCTGAGTACCTTCCTTCCACGGCTGCAGGGTCACTCCATCTGGGCGTTTTTGGCTGTTGTCAGGCCTGCACAACTGAGGTTCCCTTTATGCTGGGCACCCAGCTGAAGCCAAACTTCTCTTGATGATGTCATTGACTGCTTCATGTCTGGCAATCTTTCCCTGTGTCTTACGACAGATGAGACCATGGCTGCCGTATTGGTCTGCCCGTGCATGGCCGCAAATACACCGGTGCTCGGTGGAGATAGGGGCGGCAAGGCGCAGAGCAACACCAATACTTAGGGTCCGATGGTCCAGGCGGGTGCCCAAGGCGGAATTAGGAACTGCCAACAGGAAGGCCCCGGCATGGGGCGCTTGCACAGCTAGAAGATGCACTTTGTCCTTCCTGAAAGCTGCTTCCAGCAATAATGTGGCGATGTTCTCCACTATGGGGCTATCCCATTTGGACTGTTTACAGTCATTTGGAAAAGTCGGTCAAGGATGAGAGTTGACAAGAGTGTCCCACTGACCGGCTCCTTCCGCGAATTTAGGATCATGAATCCCAATGGAGTCTCTTAGGTATTCCGGTAGTATTTACTTAACTAATTCACCTGTTGCACTGGTCGAGGATAAGAATGCCGGCAATGCTAACTGTGTCACCTTGCGAATACCTATCCCCCCCGAGTCTAACTGGGAGCGTTGCTTGGTCCCATTGGTCATCTTGCAGGGAGAGGTTTAACACTTTCACGGTTATTGACCTTAGGAGTGTGTCATATTCTGTTAATTTTGGGCTGTCGAAGGAGGGAGCACACCTTGGGAAATAAGTCAGTCTTAGGAAATAGGTCAGAATATATATATATATATATATATATATATATATATATATATATATATATATATATATATATATATATATATATATATATATATATATATATATATATATATATATATATATATATATATATATATATATATATATGTCGTACCTAGTAGCCAGAACTCACTTTTCAGCCTACAATGCAAGGCCCGATTTGCCTAATAAGCCAAGTTTTCATGAATTAATATATTTTCTCTAAATTTTTTCATATGAAATGATAAAGCAACCCATTTCATTATGTAAGAGGTCAATTTTTTTTTATTGGAGGTAAAATTAACGTAGATATATGACCGAACCTAACCAACCCTACCTAACCTAACCTAACTTATCTTTATAGGTTAGGTTAGGTTAGGTAGCCGAAAAAGTTAGGTTAGGTTAGGTTAGGTAGGTTAGGTAGTCGAAAAGCAATTAATTCATGAAAACTTGGCTTATTAGGCAAATCGGGCCTTGCATAGTAGGCTGAGAAGTGCGTTCTGGCTACTAGGTACGACATATATATATATATATATATATATATATATATATATATATATATATATATATATATATATATATATATATATATATATATATATATATATATATATATATATATATATATATATATATATATATATATATATATATATATATATATATATATATATATATATATATATATATATATATATATATATATATATATATATATATATATATATATATATATATATATATATATATATATATATATATATATATATATATATATATATATGACAATGTCAGACCACGGAGGAAAAATGAAACAGGAAATTTCCATAAGTACTTTCGTATATTAAATACATCTTCAGAAGGTCGTATATTAAATACATCTTCACCTTCTGAAGATGTATTTAATATACGAAAGTACTTAAGGAAATTTCCTGTTTCATTTTTCCTCCGTGGTCTGACGTTGTCACATATATATATATGTCATATATATATATATATATATATATATATATATATATATATATATATATATATATATATATATATATATATATATATATATATATATATATATATATATATATATATATATATATATATATATATATATATATATATATATATATATATGACAATGTCAGACCACGGAGGAAAAATGAAACAGGAAATTTCCTTAAGTACTTTCGTATATTAAATACATCTTCAGAAGGTCGTATATTAAATACATCTTCACCTTCTGAAGATGTATTTAATATACGAAAGTACTTAAGGAAATTTCCTGTTTCATTTTTCCTCCGTGGTCTGACGTTGTCACATTTTTAATCATGTGTTTATTTTCGTGATATACACATATATATATATATATATATATATATATATATATATATATATATATATATATATATATATATATATATATATATATATATATATATATATATATATATATGCAAACAAGCCTGAATGGTCCCCAGGACTATATACAACTGAAAACTCACACCCCAGAAGTGACTCGAACCCATACTGCCAGGAGCAACGCAACTGGTATGTACAGGGACGCCTTAATCCACTTGACCATCACGACCGGACAAAAGGAAGTTATAGCCGAAGCTATTTGAACCACTTCCCCACTGGCACTCGGATGGTAATCTTGGGCATAGCATTTTATCAAATCACCTCATTCTTTGGGGCACACGTGAGGAACACAAATGCAAACAAGCCTGAATGGTCCCCAGGACTATATACAACTGAAAACTCACACCCCAGAAATGACTCGAACCCATACTGTCAGGAGCAACGCAACTGTGATGGTCAAGTGGATTAAGGTGTCCCTGTACATACCAGTTGCGTTGCTCCTGGCAGTATGGGCTCGAGTCACTTCTGGGGTGTGAGTTTTCAGTTGTATATAGTCCTGGGGACCATTTAGGCTTGTTTGCATTTGTGTTCCTCACGTGTGCCCCAAAGAAAGAGGTGATTTGATAAAATGCTATGCCCAAGATTACCATCCAAGTGCCGACGGGGAAGTGGTTCAAATAGCTTCGGCTATCACTTCCTTTTGTCCGGTCGTGATGGTCAAGCGGATTAAGGCGTCCCTGTACATACCAGTTGCGTTGCTCCTGGCAGTATGGGTTCGAGTCACTTCTGGGGTGTGAGTTTTCAGTTATATAATATATATATATATATATATATATATATATATATATATATATATATATATATATATATATATATATATATATATGTATATATATATATGTATATCTATGTCGTACCTAGTAGCCAGAACGCACTTCTCAGCCTACTATGTAAGGCCCGATTTGCCTAATAAGCCAAGTTTTCCTGAATTAATATATTTTCTCTAATTTTTTTCTTATGAAATGATAAAGCTACCCATTTCATTATGTATGAGGTCATTTTTTTTTATTGGAGTTAAAATTAACGTAGATATATGACCGAACCTAACCAACCCTACCTAACCTAACCTAACCTATCTTTATAGGTTAGGTTAGGTTAGGTTAGGTAGGTTAGGTAGTCGAAAAACAATTAAGTCATGAAAACTTGGCTTATTAGGCAAATCGGGCCTTGCATAGTAGGCTGAGAAGTGCGTTCTGGCTACTAGGTACGACATATATATATATATATATATATATATATATATATATATATATATATATATATATATATATATATATATATATATATATATATATCTCGTACCTAGTAGCCAGAACTCACTTTTTGGCCTACTATTCAAGTCCCGATTTGCCTAATAAGCCAAGTTTTCCTGAATTAATATATTTTTTCTAATTTTTTTCTTATAAAATGATAAAGCTCCCCATTTCATTATGTATGAGGTCAATTTTTTTTATTGGAGTTAAAATTAACGTAGATATATGACCGAACCTAACCAACCCTACCTAACCTAACCTAACCTATCTTTATAGATTAGGTTTGGTTAGGTAGCCGAAAAAGTTAGGTTAGGTTAGGTTAGGTAGGTTAGGTAGTCGAAAAACAATTAATTCATGAAAACTTGGCTTATTAGGCAAATCGGGCCTTGCATAGTAGGCTGAGAAGTGCGTTCTGGCTACTAGGTACGACATATATATATATATATATATATATATATATATATATATATATATATATATATATATATATATATATATATATATATATATATATATATATATATATATATATATATATGTCGTACCTAGTAGCCAGAACTCACTTCTCAGCCTACTATGCAAGGCCCGATTTGCCTAATAAGCCAAGTTTTCATGAATTAATTGTTTTCGACTACCTAACCTACCTAACCTAACCTAACTTAACTTTTTCCGCTACCTAACCTAACGTAACCTATAAAGATAGGTTAGGTTAGGTTAGGTAGGGATGGTTAGGTTCGGTCATATATCTACGTTAATTTTAACTCAAATAAAAAAATATTGACCTCATACACAATGAAATGGGTAGCTTTATCATTTCATAAGAAAAAAATTAGAGAAAATATATTAATTCAGGAAAACTTGGCCTATTAGGCAAATCGGGCCTTGCATAGTAGGCTGAGAAGTGCGTTCTGGCTACTAGGTACGACATATATATATATATATATATATATATATATATATATATATGTCGTACCTAGTAGCCAGAACTCACTTCTCAGCCTACTATGCAAGGCCCGATTTGCCTAATAAGCCAAGTTTTCATGAATTAATTGTTTTTCGACTACCTAACCTACCTAACCTAACCTAACCTAACTTTTTCGGCTACCTAACCAAACCTAACCTATAAAGATAGGTTAGGTTAGGTTAGGTAGGGTTGGTTAGGTTCGGTCATATATCTACGTTAATTTTAACTCCAATAAAAAAAAATTGACCTCATACATAATGAAATGGGTAGCTTTATCATTTCAAAGGAAAAAAATTAGAAAAAATATATTAATTCAGGAAAACTTGACTTATTAGGCAAATCGGGCCTTGAATAGTAGGCCAAAAAGTGAGTTCTGGCTACTAGGTACGACATATATATATATATATATATATATATATATATATATATGTCGTACCTAGTAGCCAGAACGCACTTCTCAGCCTACTATTCAAGGCCCGATTTGCCTAATAAGCCAAGTTTTCATGAATTAATGTTTTTTCGACTACCTAACCTACCTAACCTAACCTAACCTAACTTTTTCTGCTACCTAACCTAACCTAACCTATAAAGATAGGTTAGGTTAGGTTAGGTAGGGTTGGTTAGGTTCGGTCATATATCTACGTTAATTTTAACTTTAATTAAAAAAAATTAACCTCATACATGATGAAATGGGTAGCTTTATCATTTCATAAGAAAAAAATTAGTGAAAATATATTAATTCAGGAAAACTTGGCTTATTAGGCAAATTGGGCCTTGCATATTAGGCCGAGAAGTACGTTCTGGCTATTAGGTACGACATATATATATATATATATATATATATATATATATATATATATATATATATATGTCGTACCTAGTAGCCAGAACTCACTTCTCAGCCTACTATTCAAGGCCCGATTTGCCTAATAAGCCAAGTTTTCCTGAATTAATATATTTACTATAATTTTTTTCTTATGAAATGATAAAGCAACCCTTTTCTCTATGTATGAGGTCAATTTTTTTTTATTGGAGTTAAAATTAACGTAGATATATGACCGAACCTAACCAACCCTACCTAACCTAACCTAACCTATATTTATAGGTAAGGTTAGGTTAGGTAGCCAAAAAAAGCTAGGTTAGGTTAGGTTAGGTAGGTTAGGTAGACGAAAAAACATTAATTCATGAAAACTTGGCTTATTAGGCAAATCGGGCCTTGAATAGTAGGCTGAGAAGTGTGTTCTGGCTATTAGGTACGACATATATATATATATATATATATATATATATATATATATATATATATATATATATATATATATATATATATATATATATGTCGTACCTAGTAGCCAGAACGCACTTCTCGGCCTATTATGCAGGGCCCGATTTGCCTAATAAGCCAAGTTTTCATGAATTATTTGTTTTTCGACTACCTAACCTACCTAACCTGACCTAACCTAACTTTTTCTGCTACCTAACCGAACCTAACCTATAAAAATAGGTTAGGTTAGGTTAGGTAGGGATGGTTAGGTTCGGTCATATATCTACATTAATTTTAACTCTAATAAAAAAAAACTAACCTCATACATAATGAAATGGGTAGCTTTATCATTTCATAAGAAAAAAATTAGAGCAAATATATTAATTCAGGAAAACTTGGCTTATTAGGCAAATCGGGCCTTGCATAGTAGGCTGAGAAGTGCATTCTGGCTATTAGGTACGACATATATATATATATATATATATATATATATATATATATATATATATATATATATATATATATATATATATATGACAATGTCAGACCACGGAGGAAAAATGAAACAGGAAATTTCCTTAAGTACTTTCGTATATTAAATACATCTTCAGAAGGTCGTATATTAAATACATCTTCACCTTCTGAAGATGTATTTAATATACGAAAGTACTTAAGGAAATTTCCTGTTTCATTTTTCCTCCGTGGTCTGACGTTGTCACATTTTTAATCATGTGTTTATTTTCGTGATATACACATATATATATATATATATATATATATATATATATAAATATATATATATATATATATATATATATATATATATATATATATATATGCAAACAAGCCTGAATGGTCCCCAGGACTATATACAACTGAAAACTCACACCCCAGAAGTGACTCGAACCCATACTGCCAGGAGCAACGCAACTGGTATGTACAGGGACGCCTTAATCCACTTGACCATCACGACCGGACAAAAGGAAGTTATAGCCGAAGCTATTTGAACCACTTCCCCACTGGCACTCGGATGGTAATCTTGGGCATAGCATTTTATCAAATCACCTCATTCTTTGGGGCACACGTGAGGAACACAAATGCAAACAAGCCTGAATGGTCCCCAGGACTATATACAACTGAAAACTCACACCCCAGAAATGACTCGAACCCATACTGTCAGGAGCAACGCAACTGTGATGGTCAAGTGGATTAAGGTGTCCCTGTACATACCAGTTGCGTTGCTCCTGGCAGTATGGGCTCGAGTCACTTCTGGGGTGTGAGTTTTCAGTTGTATATAGTCCTGGGGACCATTTAGGCTTGTTTGCATTTGTGTTCCTCACGTGTGCCCCAAAGAAAGAGGTGATTTGATAAAATGCTATGCCCAAGATTACCATCCAAGTGCCGACGGGGAAGTGGTTCAAATAGCTTCGGCTATCACTTCCTTTTGTCCGGTCGTGATGGTCAAGCGGATTAAGGCGTCCCTGTACATACCAGTTGCGTTGCTCCTGGCAGTATGGGTTCGAGTCACTTCTGGGGTGTGAGTTTTCAGTTATATATATATATATATATATATATATATATATATATATATATATATATATATATATATATATATATATATATATATATATATATATATATATATATATATATATATATATATATATATATATGTATATATATATATGTATATCTATGTCGTACCTAGTAGCCAGAACGCACTTCTCAGCCTACTATGTAAGGCCCGATTTGCCTAATAAGCCAAGTTTTCCTGAATTAATATATTTTCTCTAATTTTTTTCTTATGAAATGATAAAGCTACCCATTTCATTATGTATGAGGTCATTTTTTTTTATTGGAGTTAAAATTAACGTAGATATATGACCGAACCTAACCAACCCTACCTAACCTAACCTAACCTATCTTTATAGGTTAGGTTAGGTTAGGTTAGGTAGGTTAGGTAGTCGAAAAACAATTAAGTCATGAAAACTTGGCTTATTAGGCAAATCGGGCCTTGCATAGTAGGCTGAGAAGTGCGTTCTGGCTACTAGGTACGACATATATATATATATATATGTCGTACCTAGTAGCCAGAACTCACTTTTTGGCCTACTATTCAAGGCCCGATTTGCCTAATAAGCCAAGTTTTCCTGAATTAATATATTTTCACTAATTTTTTTCTTATGAAATGATAAATCAACCCATTTCATTATGTATGAGGTCAATTTTTTTTTATTGGAGTTAAAATTAACGTAGATATATGACCGAACCTAACCAACCCTACCTAACCTAACCTAACCTATCTTTATAGGTTAGGTTTGGTTAGGTAGCCGAAAAAGTTAGGTTAGGTTAGGTTAGGTAGGTTAGGTAGTCGAAAAACAATTAATTCATGAAAACTTGGCTTATTAGGCAAATCGGGCCTTGCATAGTAGGCTGAGAAGTGCGTTCTGGCTACTAGGTACGACATATATATATATATATATATATATATATATATATATATATATATATATATATATATGTCGTACCTAGTAGCCAGAACTCACTTCTCAGCCTACTATTCAAGGCCCGATTTGCCTAATAAGCCAAGTTTTCCTGAATTAATATATTTACTATATTTTTTTTCTTATGAAATGATAATGCAACCCTTTTCTCTATGTATGAGGTCATTTTTTTTTTATTGGAGTTAAAATTAACGTAGATATATGACCGAACCTAACCAACCCTACCTAACCTAACCTAACCTATATTTATCGGTAAGGTTAGGTTAGGTAGCCAAAAAAAGCTAGGTTAGGTTAGGTTAGGTAGGTTAGGTAGACGAAAAAACATTAATTCATGAAAACTTGGCTTATTAGGCAAATCGGGCCATGAATAGTAGGCTGAGAAGTGCGTTCTGGCTATTAGGTACGACATATATATATATATATATATATATATATATATATATATATATATATATATGTCGTACCTAGTAGCCAGAACTCACTTTTTGGCCTACTATTCAAGTCCCGATTTGCCTAATAAGCCAAGTTTTCCTGAATTAATATATTTTTTCTAATTTTTTTCTTATAAAATGATAAAGCTCCCCATTTCATTATGTATGAGGTCAATTTTTTTTATTGGAGTTAAAATTAACGTAGATATATGACCGAACCTAACCAACCCTACCTAACCTAACCTAACCTATCTTTATAGATTAGGTTTGGTTAGGTAGCCGAAAAAGTTAGGTTAGGTTAGGTTAGGTAGGTTAGGTAGTCGAAAAACAATTAATTCATGAAAACTTGGCTTATTAGGCAAATCGGGCCTTGCATAGTAGGCTGAGAAGTGCGTTCTGGCTACTAGGTACGACATATATATATATATATATATATATATATATATATATATATATATATATATATATATATATATATATATATATTAGGCAAATCGGGCCTTGAATAGTAGGCTGAGAAGTGCGTTCTGGCTACTAGGTACGACATATATATATATATATATGTCGTACCTAGTAGCCAGAACTCACTTCTCAGCCTACTATTCAAGGCCCGATTTGCCTAATAAGCCAAGTTTTCCTGAATTAATATATTTACTATAATTTTTTTCTTATGAAATGATAAAGCTACCCTTTTCACTATGTATGAAGTCAATTTTTTTTTATTGGAGTTAAAATTAACGTAGATATATGACCGAACCTAACCAACCCTACCTAACCTAACCTAACCTATATATATAGGTAAGGTTAGGTTAGGTAGCCAAAAAAAGCTAGGTTAGGTTAGGTTAGGTAGGTTAGGTAGACGAAAAAACATTAATTCATGAAAACTTGGCTTATTAGGCAAATCGGGCCTTGCATAGTAGGCTGAGAAGTGAGTTCTGGCTACTAGGTACGACATATATATATATATATATATATGTCGTACCTAGTAGCCAGAACGCACTTTTTGGCCTACTATTCATGACCCGATTTGCCTAATAAGCCAAGTTTTCATGAATTAATTATTTTTCGACTACCTAACCTACCTAACCTAGCCTAACCTAACTTTTTCGGCTACTTAACCTAACCTAACCTATTAAGATAGGTTAGGTTAGGTTAGGTAGGGTTGGTTGGGTTCGGTCATATATCTATGTTAATTTTAACTCGAATTAAAAAAAATTGACCTCATACGTAATGAAATGGGTAGCTTTATCATTTCATAAGAAAAAAATTAGAGAAAATATATTAATTCAGGAAAACTTGGCTTATTAGGCAAATCGGGCCTTGTATAGTAGGCTGAAAAGTGCATTCTGGCTACTAGGTACGACATATATATATATGTCGTACCTAGTAGCCAGAACTCACTTCTCAGCCTACTATTCAAGGCCCGATTTGCCTAATAAGCCAAGTTTTCCTGAATTAATATATTTACTATAATTTTTTTCTTATGAAATGATAAAGCAACCCTTTTCTCTATGTATGAGGTCAATTTTTTGTTATTGGAGTTAAAATTAACGTAGATATATGACCGAACCTAACCAACCCTACCTAACCTAACCTAACCTATATTTATAGGTAAGGTTAGGTTAGGTAGCCAAAAAAGCTAGGTTAGGTTAGGTTAGGTAGGTTAGGTAGACGAAAAAACATTAATTCATGAAAACTTGGCTTATTAGGCAAATCGGGCCTTGAATAGTAGGCTGAGAAGTGCGTTCTGGCTATTAGGTACGACATATATATATATATATATATATATATATTAGTATATTTTGGTAGCAGTCTTTCCTGTAGACATATATTATTAAATATGACCAAAAAAGTAAGATTAATAATTCTAACACGAATTTTCTCAATCTTTCGTACATTTCTTTTCACTGTTGGAGGTAAATCAAAAATCAATTCTCCAAAATTCATTTTTATTTCTAGTCTGACGCGACACGAGCGCGTTTCGTAAAACTTATTACATTTTCAAAGACTTTAGTTTACAAATACACAACTGAATAGAACTTACGCATCTCCGATTTTATATCAACATTTGAGTGAGGTGGATGGGGTGAGGTGGCATTAATAGGGTATTAATTTCATCAACACAAGACAGAACAAGAGGTGGCATTAATAGGGTATTAATTTCATCAACACAAGACCAGACAAGAGGTGGCATTAATAGGGTATTAATTTCATCAACACAAGACAGAACACGAAACAATGGGTATTGAATAGAAGTGTTTGTAGAAAGCCTATTGGTCCATATTTCTTGATGCTTCTATATTGGAGCGGAGTCTTGAGGTGGCTAGAATATAGTTGTGCATTAATTGGCTGTTGATTGCTGGTGTTGACTTCTTGATGTGTAGTGCCTCGCAAACGTCAAGCCGCCTGCTATCGCTGTATCTATCGATGATTTCTGTGTTGTTTACTAGGATTTCTCTGGCGATGGTTTGGTTGTGGGAAGAGATTATATGTTCCTTAATGGAGCCCTGTTGCTTATGCATCGTTAAACGCCTAGAAAGAGATGTTGTTGTCTTGCCTATATACTGGGTTTTTTGGAGCTTACAGTCCCCAAGAGGGCATTTGAAGGCATAGACGACGTTAGTCTCTTTTAAAGCGTTCTGTTTTGTGTCTGGAGAATTTCTCATGAGTAGGCTGGCCGTTTTTCTGGTTTTATAGTAAATCGTCAGTTGTATCCTCTGATTTTTGTCTGTAGGGATAACGTTTCTATTAACAATATCTTTCAGGACCCTTTCCTCCGTTTTATGAGCTGTGGAAAAGAAGTTCCTGTAAAATAGTCTAATAGGGGGTATAGGTGTTGTGTTAGTTGTCTCTTCAGAGATTGCATGGCGTTTCACTTTCCTTCTTATGATGTCTTCGACGAAACCATTGGAGAAGCCGTTGTTGACTAGGACCTGCCTTACCCTACAGAGTTCTTCGTCGACTTGCTTCCATTCTGAGCTGTGGCTGAGAGCACGGTCGACATATGCGTTAACAACACTCCTCTTGTACCTGTCTGGGCAGTCGCTGTTGGCATTTAGGCACATTCCTATGTTCGTTTCCTTAGTGTAGACTGCAGTGTGGAAACCTCCGCCCTTTTCCATGACTGTTACATCTAAAAAGGGCAGCTTCCCATCCTTTTCCATCTCGTAAGTGAAACGCAGCACGGAACTCTGCTCAAATGCCTCCTTCAGCTCCAGCAGATGTCTGACATCAGGTACCTATGTAAAAATGTCGTCAACATACCTGCAGTATATGGCCGGTTTCAAGTTCATGTCGACTAAGACTTTTTGCTCGATGGTACCCATGTAGAAGTTTGCAAACAGGACACCTAGGGGAGAACCCATGGCGACCCCATCTACTTGCTTATACATGTGCCCATCCGGGCTCAAGAAGGGTGCCTCTTTAGTACAAGCTTGGAGTAGTTTCCTCAGAATATTTTCTGGTATGTCAAGAGGAGTACAGGCTGGATCACGATACACTCTGTCGGCTATCATCCCGATTGTCTCGTCCACATGTACGTTGGTAAACAGCGATTCTACGTCCAACGAGGCTCAATGCCAATGTTAACTGTGCCGCCTTGGGAATACCTATCCCCCCGAGTCTAACTGGGAGCGTTGCTTGGTCCTCCTGGATTTATATATATATATATATATATATATATATATATATATATATATATATATATATATATATATGTCGTACCTAGTAGCCAGAACGCACTTCTCGGCCTACTATGCAAGGCCCGATTTGTCTAATAAGCCAAGTTTTCCTGAATTAATATATTTTCTCTAATTTTTTTCTTATGAAATGATAAAGCTACCCATTTCATTATGTATGAGGTCAATTTTTTTTATTGGAGTTAAAATTAACGTAGATATATGACCGAACCTAACCAACCCTACCTAACCTAACCTAAACTATCTCTATAGGTTAGGTTAGGTTAGGTAGCCGAAAAAGTTAGGTTAGGTAGGTTAGGTAGTCGAAAAACAATTAATTCATGAAAACTTGGCTTATTAGGCAAATTGGGCCTTGCATAGTAGGCTGACAAGTGCAATCTGGCTACTAGGTACGACATATATATATATATATATATATATATATATATATATATATATATATATATATATATATATATATATATATATATATATATATATGTCGTACCTAGTAGACATAACGCACTTCTCGACCTACTATGCAAAGCCCGATTTGCCTAATAAGCCCAGTTTTCCTGAATTAATATATTTTCTCTATTCTTTTTCTTATGAAATGATAGAGCTACCCATTTAATTATGTATGAGGTCAATTTTTTTATGGGAGGTAAAATTAACGTAGATATATGACCGAACCTAACCAACACTACCTAACCTAACCTAACCTATCTTTATAGGTTAGGTTAGGTAGCCGAAAAAGTTAGGTTAGGTTAGGTTAGGTAGGTTAGGTCGTCGAAAAACAATTAGTTCATGAAAACTTGGCTTATTAGGCAAATCGGGCCTTGCATAGTAGGCTGAGAATTGCGTTCTGGCTACTAGGTGCGACATATATATATATATATGTCGTACCTAGTAGCCAGAATGCACTTCTCAGCCTACTATGCAAGGCCCGATTTGCCTAATAAGCCAAGTTTTCCTGAATTAATATATTTTCTCTAATTTTTTTCTTATGAAACGATAAAGCTACCCATTTCATTATGTATGAGGTCAATTTTTTTTATTGGAGTTAAAATTAACGTAGATATATGACCGAACCTAACCAACCCTAACTAACCTAACCTAACCTATCTCTATAGATTAGGGTCGGTTAGGTAGCCGAAAAAGTTAGGTTAGGTTAGGTTTGGTAGGTTAGGTAGTCGAAAAACAATTATTTCATGAAAACTTGGCTTATTAGGCAAATCGGGCCTTGCATAGTAGGCTGATAAGTGAGTTCTGGCTACTAGGTACGACATATATATATATATATATATATATATATATATATATATATATATATATATATATATATATATATATATATATATATATATATATATATATTAGTATATTTTGGTAGCAGTCTTTCCTGTAGACATATATTATTAAATATGACCAAAAAAGTAAGATTAATAATTCTAACACGAATTTTCTCAATCTTTCGTACATTTCTTTTCACTGTTGGAGGTAAATCAAAAATCAATTCTCCAAAATTCATTTTTATTTCTAGTCTGACGCGACACGAGCGCGTTTCGTAAAACTTATTACATTTTCAAAGACTTTAGTTTACAAATACACAACTGAATAGAACTTACGCATCTCCGATTTTATATCAACATTTGAGTGAGGTGGATGGGGTGAGGTGGCATTAATAGGGTATTAATTTCATCAACACAAGACAGAACAAGAGGTGGCATTAATAGGGTATTAATTTCATCAACACAAGACCAGACAAGAGGTGGCATTAATAGGGTATTAATTTCATCAACACAAGACAGAACACGAAACAATGGGTATTGAATAGAAGTGTTTGTAGAAAGCCTATTGGTCCATATTTCTTGATGCTTCTATATTGGAGCGGAGTCTTGAGGTGGCTAGAATATAGTTGTGCATTAATTGGCTGTTGATTGCTGGTGTTGACTTCTTGATGTGTAGTGCCTCGCAAACGTCAAGCCGCCTGCTATCGCTGTATCTATCGATGATTTCTGTGTTGTTTACTAGGATTTCTCTGGCGATGGTTTGGTTGTGGGAAGAGATTATATGTTCCTTAATGGAGCCCTGTTGCTTATGCATCGTTAAACGCCTAGAAAGAGATGTTGTTGTCTTGCCTATATACTGGGTTTTTTGGAGCTTACAGTCCCCAAGAGGGCATTTGAAGGCATAGACGACGTTAGTCTCTTTTAAAGCGTTCTGTTTTGTGTCTGGAGAATTTCTCATGAGTAGGCTGGCCGTTTTTCTGGTTTTATAGTAAATCGTCAGTTGTATCCTCTGATTTTTGTCTGTAGGGATAACGTTTCTATTAACAATATCTTTCAGGACCCTTTCCTCCGTTTTATGAGCTGTGGAAAAGAAGTTCCTGTAAAATAGTCTAATAGGGGGTATAGGTGTTGTGTTAGTTGTCTCTTCAGAGATTGCATGGCGTTTCACTTTCCTTCTTATGATGTCTTCGACGAAACCATTGGAGAAGCCGTTGTTGACTAGGACCTGCCTTACCCTACAGAGTTCTTCGTCGACTTGCTTCCATTCTGAGCTGTGGCTGAGAGCACGGTCGACATATGCGTTAACAACACTCCTCTTGTACCTGTCTGGGCAGTCGCTGTTGGCATTTAGGCACATTCCTATGTTCGTTTCCTTAGTGTAGACTGCAGTGTGGAAACCTCCGCTCTTTTCCATGACTGTAACATCTAAAAAGGGCAGCTTCCCATCCTTTTCCATCTCGTAAGTGAAACGCAGCACGGAACTCTGCTCAAATGCCTCCTTCAGCTCCAGCAGATGTCTGACATCAGGTACCTATGTAAAAATGTCGTCAACATACCTGCAGTATATGGCCGGTTTCAAGTTCATGTCGACTAAGACTTTTTGCTCGATGGTACCCATGTAGAAGTTTGCAAACAGGACACCTAGGGGAGAACCCATGGCGACCCCATCTACTTGCTTATACATGTGCCCATCCGGGCTCAAGAAGGGTGCCTCTTTAGTACAAGCTTGGAGTAGTTTCCTCAGAATATTTTCTGGTATGTCAAGAGGAGTACAGGCTGGATCACGATACACTCTGTCGGCTATCATCCCGATTGTCTCGTCCACATGTACGTTGGTAAACAGCGATTCTACGTCCAACGAGGCTCAATGCCAATGTTAACTGTGCCGCCTTGGGAATACCTATCCCCCCGAGTCTAACTGGGAGCGTTGCTTGGTCCTCCTGGATTTATATATATATATATATATATATATATATATATATATATATATATATATATATGTCGTACCTAGTAGCCAGAACTCACTTCTCAGCCTACTATTCAAGGTCCGATTTGCCTAATAAGCCAAGTTTTCCTGAATTAATATATTTTCTCTAATTTTTTTCTTATGAAATGATAAAGCTACCCATTTCATTATGTATGAGGTCAATTTTTTTTATTGGAGTTAAAATTAACGTAGATATATGACCGAACCTAACCAACCCTACCTAACCTAACCTAAACTATCTCTATAGGTTAGGTTAGGTTAGGTAGCCGAAAAAGTTAGGTTAGGTAGGTTAGGTAGTCGAAAAACAATTAATTCATGAAAACTTGGCTTATTAGGCAAATTGGGCCTTGCATAGTACGCTGACAAGTGCAATCTGGCTACTAGGTACGACATATATATATATATATATATATATATATATATATATATATATATATATATATATATATATATATATATATATATATATGTCGTACCTAGTAGACAGAACGCACTTCTCGACCTACTATGCAAAGCCCGATTTGCCTAATAAGCCAAGTTTTCCTGAATTAATATATTTTCTCTATTCTTTTTCTTATGAAATGATAGAGCTACCCATTTAATTATGTATGAGGTCAATTTTTTTATAGGAGGTAAAATTAACGTAGATATATGACCGAACCTAACCAACACTACCTAACCTAACCTAACCTATCTTTATAGGTTAGGTTAGGTAGCCGAAAAAGTTAGGTTAGGTTAGGTTAGGTAGATTAGGTCGTCGAAAAAAAATTAGTTCATGAAAACTTGGCATATTAGGCAAATCGGGCCTTGTATAGTAGGCTGAGAATTGCGTTCTGGCTACTAGGTACGACATATATATATATATGTCGTACCTAGTAGCCAGAATGCACTTCTCAGCCTACTATGCAAGGCCCGATTTGCCTAATAAGCCAAGTTTTCCTGAATTAATATATTTTCTCTAATTTTTTTCTTATGAAATGATAAAGCTACCCATTTCATTATGTATGAGGTCAATTTTTTTTATTGGAGTTAAAATTAACGTAGATATATGACCGAACCTAACCAACCCTACCTAACCTAACCTAAACTATCTCTATAGGTTAGGTTAGGTTAGGTAGCCGAAAAAGTTAGGTTAGGTAGTCGAAAAACAATTAATTCATGAAAACTTGGCTTATTAGGCAAATTGGGCCTTGCATAGTAGGCTGACAAGTGCAATCTGGCTACTAGGTACGACATATATATATATATATATATATATATATATATATATATATATATATATATATATATATATATATATATATATATATATATATATATATATATATATATTTATATATATATATATATATGTCGTACCTAGTAGCCAGAACTCACTTCTCAGCCTACTATGCAAGGCCCGATTTGCCTAATAAGCCAAGTTTTCATGAATTAATGTTTTTTCGTCTACCTAACCTACCTAACCTAACCTAACCTAGCTTTTTTTGGCTACCTAACCTAACCTTACCTATATATATAGGTTAGGTTAGGTTAGGTAGGGTTGGTTAGGTTCGGTCATATATCTACGTTAATTTTAACTCCAATAAAAAAAAATTGACCTCATACATAGTGAAAAGGGTAGCTTTATCATTTCATAAGAAAAAAATTATAGTAAATATATTAATTCAGGAAAACTTGGCTTATTAGGCAAATCGGGCCTTGAATAGTAGGCTGAGAAGTGAGTTCTGGCTACTAGGTACGACATATATATATATATATATATATATATATATATATATATATATATATATATATATATATATATATATATATATATATATATATATATGTCGTACCTAGTAGACAGAACGCACTTCTCGACCTACTATGCAAAGCCCGATTTGCCTAATAAGCCAAGTTTTCCTGAATTAATATATTTTCTCTATTCTTTTTCTTATGAAATGATAGAGCTACCCATTTAATTATGTATGAGGTCAATTTTTTTATGGGAGGTAAAATTAACGTAGATATATGACCGAACCTAACCAACACTACCTAACCTAACCTAACCTATCTTTATAGGTTAGGTTAGGTAGCCGAAAAAGTTAGGTTTGGTTAGGTTAGGTAGGTTAGGTCGTCGAAAAACAATTAGTTCATGAAAACTTGGCTTATTAGGCAAATCGGGCCTTGCATAGTAGGCTGAGAATTGCGTTCTGGCTACTAGGTACGACATATATATATATATGTCGTACCTAGTAGCCAGAATGCACTTCTCAGCCTACTATGCAAGGCCCGATTTGCCTAATAAGCCAAGTTTTCCTGAATTAATATATTTTCTCTAATTTTTTTCTTATGAAACGATAAAGCTACCCATTTCATTATGTATGAGGTCAATTTTTTTTTTTGGAGTTAAAATTAACGTAGATATGTGACCGAACCTAACCAACCCTAACTAACCTAACCTAACCTATCTCTATAGATTAGGGTCGGTTAGGTAGCCGAAAAAGTTAGGTTAGGTTAGGTTTGGTAGGTTAGGTAGTCGAAAAACAATTATTTCATGAAAACTTGGCTTATTAGGCAAATCGGGCCTTGCATAGTAGGCTGAGAAGTGCGTTCTGGCTACTAGGTACGACATATATATATATATATATATATATATATATATATATATTTATATATATATATATATATATGTCGTACCTAGTAGCCAGAACTCACTTCTCAGCCTACTATTCAAGGCCAGATTTGCCTAGTAAGCCAAGTTTTCCTGAATTAATATATTTACTATAACTTTTTTCTTATGAAATGATAAAGCAACCCTTTTCTCTATGTATGAGGTCAATTTTATTTTATTGGAGTTAAAATTAACGTAGATATATGACCGAACCTAACCAACCCTACCTAACCTAACCTAACCTATATTTATAGGTAAGGTTAGGTTAGGTAGCCAAAAAATGCTAGGTTAGGTTAGGTTAGGTAGGTTAGGTAGACGAAAAAACATTAATTCATGAAAACTTGGCTTATTAGGCAAATCGGGCCTTGAATAGTAGGCTGAGAAGTGCGTTCTGGCTATTAGGTACGACATATATATATATATATATATATATATATATATATATATATATATATATATATATATATATATATATATATGTCGTACCTAGTAGCCAGAACTCACTTCTCAGCCTACTATTCAAGGCCCGATTTGCCTAATAAGCCAAGTTTTCCTGAATTAATATATTTACTATAATTTTTTTCTTATGAAATGATAAAGCAACCCTTTTCTCTATGTATGAGGTCAATTTTTTTTTATTGGAGTTAAAATTAACGTAGATATATGACCGAACCTAACCAACCCTACCTAACCTAACCTAACCTATATTTATAGGTAAGGTTAGGTTAGGTAGCCAAAAAAAGCTAGGTTAGGTTAGGGTAGGTAGGTTAGGTAGACGAAAAAACATTAATTCATGAAAACTTGGCTTATTAGGCAAATCGGGCCTTGAATAGTAGGCTGAGAAGTGCGTTCTGGCTATTAGGTACGACATATATATATATATATATATATATATATATATATATATATATATATATATATATATATATATATATATATTAGTATATTTTGGTAGCAGTCTTTCCTGTAGACATATTTTATTAAATATGACCGAAAAAGTAAGATTAATAATTCTAACACGAATTTTCTCAATCTTTCGTACATTATGCTTCACTGTTGGAGGTAAATCAAAAATCACTTCTCCAAAATTCATTTTTATTTCTAGTCTGACGCGACACGGGCGCGTTTCGTAAAACTTATTACATTTTCAAAGACTTCACAAATACACAACTGATTAGAACTTGCGTTTCCCTGATTTTATATCTACATTTGAGTGAGGTGGGAAGGGTGATGTGGCATTACATTTGAGTAAGGTGGGAAGGATGATGTGGCATTAGAGGATATTAATAGGGTATTAAAAGTATCAACACAAGACAGAACACGAAACAATGGATATTGAATAGAAGTGTTTGTAGAAAGCCTATTGGTCCATATTTCTTGATGCTTCTATATTGGAGCGGAGTCTTGAGGTGGGTAGAATATAGTTGTGCAATAATTGGCTGTTGATTGCTGGTGTTGACTTCTTGATGTGTAGTGCCTCGCAAACGTCGAGCCGCCTGCTATCGCTGTATCTATCGATGATTTCTGTGTTGTTTACTAGGATTTCTCTGGCGATGGTTTGGTTATGGGAAGAGATTATATGTTCCTTAATGGAGCCCTGTTGTTTATGCATCGTTAAACGCCTAGAAGGAGATGTTGTTGTCTTGCCTATATACTGGGTTTTTTGGAGCTTACAGTCCCCAAGTGGGCATTTGAAGGCATAGACGACGTTAGTCTCTTTTAAAGCGTTCTGTTTCGTGTCTGGAGAGTTTCTCATGAGTAGGCTGGCCGTTTTTCTGGTTTTATAGTAAATCGTCAGTTGTATCCTCTGATTTTTGTCTGTAGGGATAACGTTTCTATTAACAATATCTTTCAGGACCCTTTCCTCTGTTTTATGAGCTGTGGAAAAGAAGTTCCTGTAAAATAGTCTAATAGGGGGTATAGGTGTTGTGTTAGTTGTCTCTTCGGAGGTTGCATGGCTTTTCACTTTCCTTCTTATGATGTCTTCGATGAAACCATTCGAGAAGCCGTTATTGACTAGAACCTGCCTTACCCTACAGAGTTCTTCGTCGACTTGCTTCCATTCTGAGCTGTGGCTGAGAGCACGGTCGACGTATGCGTTAACAACAATCCTCTTGTACCTGTCGGGGCAGTCGCTGTTGGCATTTAGGCACATTCCTATGTTTGTTTCCTTTGTGTAGACTGCAGTGTGGAAACCTCCGCCCTTTTCCATGACTGTTACATCTAGAAAAGGCAGCTTCCCATCCTTTTCCGTCTCGTAAGTGAAACGCAGCACGGAACTCTGCTCAAATGCCTCCTTCAGCTCCTGCAGATGTCTGACATCAGGTACCTGTGTAAAAATGTCGTCAACATACCTGCAGTATATGGCCGGTTTCAAGTTCATGTCGACTAAGACTTTTTGCTCGATGGTACCCATGTAGAAGTTGGCAATCAATAATTGGCAATCAACAGCCAATTATTGCACAACTATATTCTACCCACCTCAAGACTCCGCTCCAATATAGAAGCATCAAGAAATATGGACCAATAGGCTTTCTACAAACACTTCTATTCAATATCCATTGTTTCGTGTTCTGTCTTGTGTTGATACTTTTAATACCCTATTAATATCCTCTAATGCCACATCATCCTTCCCACCTTACTCAAATGTAATGCCACATCACCCTTCCCACCTCACTCAAATGTAGATATAAAATCAGGGAAACGCAAGTTCTAATCAGTTGTGTATTTGTGAAGTCTTTGAAAATGTAATAAGTTTTACGAAACGCGCCCGTGTCGCGTCAGACTAGAAATAAAAATGAATTTTGGAGAAGTGATTTTTGATTTACCTCCAACAGTGAAGCATAATGTACGAAAGATTGAGAAAATTCGTGTTAGAATTATTAATCTTACTTTTTCGGTCATATTTAATAAAATATGTCTACAGGAAAGACTGCTACCAAAATATACTAATGTTAAAGTGCACGACCCAGCAGCAAGGAATCAAGCCTTCACGATAAAATATCGCCAGGATCTGATTCGTGATCAGATATACAAGGCAGAGAATGAAATCAAAGACAAAAAAACGCAACTACTTTATGCTACAAACGAGTGGAGAAATAGCAACATCGACCATAGTATCCATACCCGCATTGAACAACACCTCGACATCCTCACAGACCAACATCACCTCAGCACTGAAACAAGGATTATCAAGAAACTAACAACATTATATGGAGGACCTATGGCAATTCCACGACCAAGAGATGGCTTCCTGAACCTTGCAGGAATTAACCTCACTGAGGACCAAGTCACTCTCCTAAATCTGGGCATAAACTGTCATGTTATGTCCAGACCGAGTGAAATGGCCCGGAAAGTGGAGTTGGAAATTCTGTTGGACGACATATTCGACCTCGAGACACAAAAGAAGGTCACTACCAAAGATACCTTACAAGCAGAACTTATTGCAGAAGGAGGAAAGAATCGAGGCAACTACAGAAGCACCATACTGTCCCCCGAGCTTAGAGCGGCAGCTAAAAGCCTTCGTGAGAACAAGGAGATAGTTGTCAGGAGAGGTGACAAGTCGCCAATATATGTCATTCTTAAAAAAGACGAATATCTGGCGAAAATGAACATCATACTCTCTGACCAAACTAAGTTCCAAAGGGTAACGAAGGACACTACAGCCGAATTAAAAGCAAAGGTCAACAAACTGATCGAAACTGTGAACGCCAAGAAATCCGGACTCCACCTGCCAAAGATCATTGGGGAATATAAACCTGGATATGCGTATGGAAATGTCAAGACGCACAAGCCTGGAAACCCACTTCGGCCAATCATTAGCCAGATACCCACACCCACGTACAGATTGGCGAAGCGACTCAACGGCCTGCTGACTCCTTATGTTCCTTGCGCCTTCAGCCTGAAGTCTCCAAAGGAATTTGTGGACTTACTGCGGGGCGCACGGGCCACAGGGATAAGAGCCTCGTTGGACGTAGAATCGCTGTTTACCAACGTACCTGTGGACGAGACAATCGGAATGATAGCCGACAGAGTGTATCGTGATCCAGCCTGTACTCCTCTTGACATGCCAGAAAGTATTCTGAGGAAACTACTCCAAGCTTGTACTAAAGAGGCACCCTTCTTGAGCCCGGATGGGCACATGTATAAGCAAGTAGATGGGGTCGCTATGGGTTCTCCCCTAGGTGTCCTGTTTGCAAACTTCTACATGGGTACCATCGAGCAAAAAGTCTTAGTCGACATGAACTTGAAACCGGCCATATACTGCAGGTATGTTGACGACATTTTTACACAGGTACCTGATGTCAGACATCTGCAGGAGCTGAAGGAGGCATTTGAGCAGAGTTCCGTGCTGCGTTTCACTTACGAGACGGAAAAGGATGGGAAGCTGCCTTTTCTAGATGTAACAGTCATGGAAAAGGGCGGAGGTTTCCACACTGCAGTCTACACAAAGGAAACAAACATAGGAATGTGCCTAAATGCCAACAGCGACTGCCCCGACAGGTACAAGAGGAGTGTTGTTAACGCATACGTCGACCGTGCTCTCAGCCACAGCTCAGAATGGAAGCAAGTCGACGAAGAACTCTGTAGGGTAAGGCAGGTTCTAGTCAATAACGGCTTCTCCAATGGTTTCATCGAAGACATCATAAGAAGGAAAGTGAAAAGCCATGCAACCTCCGAAGAGACAACTAACACAACACCTATACCCCCTATTAGACTATTTTACAGGAACTTCTTTTCCACAGCTCATAAAACAGAGGAAAGGGTCCTGAAAGATATTGTTAATAGAAACGTTATCCCTACAGACAAAAATCAGAGGATACAACTGACGATTTACTATAAAACCAGAAAAACGGCCAGCCTACTCATGAGAAACTCTCCAGACACGAAACAGAACGCTTTAAAAGAGACTAACGTCGTCTATGCCTTCAAATGCCCACTTGGGGACTGTAAGCTCCAAAAAACCCAGTATATAGGCAAGACAACAACATCTCTTTCTAGGCGTTTAACGATGCATAAACAACAGGGCTCCATTAAGGAACATATAATCTCTTCCCATAACCAAACCATCGCCAGAGAAATCCTAGTAAACAACACAGAAATCATCGATAGATACAGCGATAGCAGGCGGCTCGACGTTTGCGAGGCACTACACATCAAGAAGTCAACACCAGCAATCAACAGCCAATTATTGCACAACTATATTCTACCCACCTCAAGACTCCGCTCCAATATAGAAGCATCAAGAAATATGGACCAATAGGCTTTCTACAAACACTTCTATTCAATATCCATTGTTTCGTGTTCTGTCTTGTGTTGATACTTTTAATACCCTATTAATATCCTCTAATGCCACATCATCCTTCCCACCTTACTCAAATGTAATGCCACATCACCCTTTCCACCTCACTCAAATGTAGATATAAAATCAGGGAAACGCAAGTTCTAATCAGTTGTGTATTTGTGAAGTCTTTGAAAATGTAATAAGTTTTACGAAACGCACCCGTGTCGCGTCAGACTAGAAATAAAAATGAATTTTGGAGAAGTGATTTTTGATTTACCTCCAACAGTGAAGCATAATGTACGAAAGATTGAGAAAATTCGTGTTAGAATTATTAATCTTACTTTTTCGGTCATATTTAATAAAATATAAGAACATAAGAACATAAGAACAAAGGTAACTGCAGAAGGCCTATTGGCCCATACGAGGCAGCTCCTATTCTATAACCACCCAATCCCACTCATATACTTGTCCAACCCGTGCTTGAAACAATCGAGGGACCCCACCTCCACAATGTTACGCGGCAATTGGTTCCACAAATCAACAACCCTGTTACTGAACCAGTATTTACCCAAGTCTTTCCTAAATCTAAACTTATCCAATTTATATCCATTGTTTCGTGTTCTGTCCTGTGTTGATACTTTTAATACCCTATTAATATCCCCCCGGTTATGTCCATTCATCCACTTGTAAACCTCTATCATGTCACCCCTAACTCTTCGCCTTTCCAGTGAATGCAACTTAAGCTTTGTTAATCTTTCTTCATATGAAAGATTTCTAATTTGGGGAATTAACTTAGTCATCCTACGCTGGACACGTTCAAGTGAATTTATATCCATTCTATAATATGGCGACCAAAACTGAACTGCATAATCTAAATGGGGCCTAACTAGAGCAAGATATAGCTTGAGAACCACACCAGGTGTCTTGTTACTAACGCTGCGATTAATAAATCCAAGTGTCCGATTTGCCTTATTACGAACATTTATGCATTGATCCTTTTGTTTTAAATTCTTACTAATCATAACTCCCAGATCCCTTTCGCAATCCGACTTCGCAATCACAACACCATCTAGCTCGTATCTTGTAACTCTATCATCATTACCTAACCTCAGAACTTTACATTTATCAGCATTAAACTGCATCTGCCAATCCTTTGACCATTTCAAAACCCTATCTAGATCAACTTGAAGTGATAGTGAGTCCTCCTCCGAATTAATTTCCCAAATATATATATATATATATATATATATATATATATATATATATATATATATATATATATATATATATAATGCACAACTTGCCTAAACACGCAAGAGAGATTATACAACCTTAGAACGCTTTCCCACCAGGAGATTCGAACCCTAGCCAGCACAGAAGCCTTACAGCAACTTTCCCACCAGGAGATTCGAACCCTAGCCAGTACAGAAGCCTTACAGCAACTGGCATAACTGGTACGCCTTTAACCCACTGCACCACAGCTCAGACCCTTAAAAGAGATGGTAATTTCGGAGTATTTCACCCCCCCAAAGATCACCACCTCCCAAGGGCAACTAGAGCATAGTGAGGGGCTACTCACGTTCTTTCATCAAATTCCTGTTAATATGGGAGAACTCTGTGTCTATGCTTAATGCACAACTTGCCTAAACATGCAAGAGAAATTATACAACCTTAGAACACTTTCCCACCAGGAGATTCGAACCCTAGCCAGCACAGAATCCTTACAGCAACTGGCATAACTGGTACGCCTTTAACCCACTGCACCACAGCTCAGACCCTTAAAAGAGATGGTAATTTCGGAATATTTCACCCCCCCCAAAGATCACCACCTCCCAAGGGCAACTAGAGCATAGTGAGGGGCTACTCACGTTCTTTCATCAAATTCCTGTTAATATTGGAGAACTCTGTGTCTATGCTTAATGCTCAACTTGCCTAAACACGCAAGAGAGATTATACAACCTTAGAACACTTTCCCACCAGGAGATTCGAACTCTAGCCAGCACAGAAGCCTTACAGCAACTGGCATAACTGGTATGCATTTAACCCACTGCACCACAGCTCAGACCCTTAAAAGAGATGGTAATTTTGGAGTATTTCAGCCCCCAAAGATCACCACCTCCCAAGGGCAACTAGAGCATAGTGAGGGGCTATTCACATTCTTTCATCAAATTCCTGTTAATATGGAAGAACTCTGTGTCTATGCTTAATGCAAAACTTGCCTAAACACGCAAAAGAGATTATACAACCTTAGAACACTTTCCCACCAGGAGATTCGAACCCTAGCCAGCACAGAAGCCTTACAGCAACTGGCATAACTGGTACGCCTTTAACCCACTGCACCACAGCTCAGACCCTTAAAAGAGATGGTAATTTTGGAGTATTTCACCACCCCCCCCTCAAGATCATCACCTCCCAAGGGCAACTAGAGCATAGTGAGGGGCTACTCACTTTCTTTCATCAAATTCCTGTTAATATGGGAGAACTCTGTGTCTTTGCTTAATGCACAACTTGCCTATACACGCAAGAGAGATTATTCAGCCTTAGAACACTTTCCCACCAGAAGATTCGAACCCTAACCAGCATAGAAGCCTTACAGCAACTTGCATAACTGGTACACCTTTAACCCACTGCACCACAGCTCAGACCCTTAAAAGATATGGTAATTTCGGAGTATTTCACCCCCCCCCCCCCCAAAGATCATCACCTCCCAAGGGAAACTAGAGCAAAGTGAGAGGCTACTCACGTTCTTTCATCAAATTCCTGTTAATATGGGAGAACTCTGTGTCTATGCTTAATGCACAACTTGCCTAAACACGCAAGAGAGATTATATAACCTTAGAACACTTTCCCACCAGGAGATTCGAACCCTAGCCAGCACAGAAGCCTTACAGCAACTGGCAAAACAGGTACGCCTTTAACCCACTGCACCACAGCTCAGACCCTTAAAAGAGATGGTAATTTCGGAGTATTTGACCCCCCCCACCCAAAAAAAAAAGATCACCACCTCCCAAGGGCAACTAGAGCATAGTGAGGGGCTACTCTCTATGCTTGTATAATCTCTCTTCTTGCTTATTTAGGCAAGTTGTGCATTAAGGATAGACACAGAGTTCTCCCATATTAACAGGAATTTGACGAAAGAAAAAAATTAGAGAAAATATATTAATTCAGGAAAACTTGGCTTATTAGGCAAATCGGGCCTTGTATAGTAGGCTGAAAAGTGCATTCTGGCTACTAGGTACGACATATATATATATGTCGTACATATATATATATATATATATGACATATATATATATATATCGACATATATATATATATCGTATATATATATATACATATATATATATATATATATATATATATATATATATATATATATATATATATATATATATATATATATATGACATATATATATATATCGACATATATATATATATCGACATATATATATATGACATATATATATATGTCGTACCTAGTAGCCAGAACTCACTTCTCAGCCTACTATTCAAGGCCCGATTTGCCTAATAAGCCAAGTTTTCCTGAATTAATATATTTTCTCTAATTTTTTTCTTATGAAATGATAAAGCAACCCTTTTCTCTATGTATGAGGTCAATTTTTTGTTATTGGAGTTAAAATTAACGTAGATATATGACCGAACCTAACCAACCCTACCTAACCTAACCTAACCTATATTTATAGGTAAGGTTAGGTTAGGTAGCCAAAAAAGCTAGGTTAGGTTAGGTTAGGTAGGTTAGGTAGACGAAAAAACATTAATTCATGAAAACTTGGCTTATTAGGCAAATCGGGCCTTGAATAGTAGGCTGAGAAGTGCGTTCTGGCTATTAGGTACGACATATATATATATATATATATATATATATATATATATATATATATATATATATATATATATATATATATATATATATATATATATATATATATATATATATATATATATATATATATATATATATATATATATATATATATATATATATATATATATATATATATATTAGTATATTTTGGTAGCAGTCTTTCCTGTAGACATATATTATTAAATATGACCAAAAAAGTAAGATTAATAATTCTAACACGAATTTTCTCAATCTTTCGTACATTTCTTTTCACTGTTGGAGGTAAATCAAAAATCAATTCTCCAAAATTCATTTTTATTTCTAGTCTGACGCGACACGAGCGCGTTTCGTAAAACTTATTACATTTTCAAAGACTTTAGTTTACAAATACACAACTGAATAGAACTTACGCATCTCCGATTTTATATCAACATTTGAGTGAGGTGGATGGGGTGAGGTGGCATTAATAGGGTATTAATTTCATTAACACAAGACAGAACAAGAGGTGGCATTAATAGGGTATTAATTTCATCAACACAAGACCAGACAAGAGGTGGCATTAATAGGGTATTAATTTCATCAACACAAGACAGAACACGAAACAATGGGTATTGAATAGAAGTGTTTGTAGAAAGCCTATTGGTCCATATTTCTTGATGCTTCTATATTGGAGCGGAGTCTTGAGGTGGCTAGAATATAGTTGTGCATTAATTGGCTGTTGATTGCTGGTGTTGACTTCTTGATGTGTAGTGCCTCGCAAACGTCAAGCCGCCTGCTATCGCTGTATCTATCGATGATTTCTGTGTTGTTTACTAGGATTTCTCTGGCGATGGTTTGGTTGTGGGAAGAGATTATATGTTCCTTAATGGAGCCCTGTTGCTTATGCATCGTTAAACGCCTAGAAAGAGATGTTGTTGTCTTGCCTATATACTGGGTTTTTTGGAGCTTACAGTCCCCAGGAGGGCATTTGAAGGCATAGACGACGTTAGTCTCTTTTAAAGCGTTCTGTTTTGTGTCTGGAGAATTTCTCATGAGTAGGCTGGCCGTTTTTCTGGTTTTATAGTAAATCGTCAGTTGTATCCTCTGATTTTTGTCTGTAGGGATAACGTTTCTATTAACAATATCTTTCAGGACCCTTTCCTCCGTTTTATGAGCTGTGGAAAAGAAGTTCCTGTAAAATAGTCTAATAGGGGGTATAGGTGTTGTGTTAGTTGTCTCTTCAGAGATTGCATGGCGTTTCACTTTCCTTCTTATGATGTCTTCGACGAAACCATTGGAGAAGCCGTTGTTGACTAGGACCTGCCTTACCCTACAGAGTTCTTCGTCGACTTGCTTCCATTCTGAGCTGTGGCTGAGAGCACGGTCGACATATGCGTTAACAACACTCCTCTTGTACCTGTCTGGGCAGTCGCTGTTGGCATTTAGGCACATTCCTATGTTCGTTTCCTTAGTGTAGACTGCAGTGTGGAAACCTCCGCTCTTTTCCATGACTGTTACATCTAAAAAGGGCAGCTTCCCATCCTTTTCCATCTCGCAAGTGAAACGCAGCACGGAACTCTGCTCAAATGCCTCCTTCAGCTCCAGCAGATGTCTGACATCAGGTACCTATGTAAAAATGTCGTCAACATACCTGCAGTATATGGCCGGTTTCAAGTTCATGTCGACTAAGACTTTTTGCTCGATGGTACCCATGTAGAAGTTTGCAAACAGGACACCTAGGGGAGAACCCATGGCGACCCCATCTACTTGCTTATACATGTGCCCATCCGGGCTCAAGAAGGGTGCCTCTTTAGTACAAGCTTGGAGTAGTTTCCTCAGAATATTTTCTGGTATGTCAAGAGGAGTACAGGCTGGATCACGATACACTCTGTCGGCTATCATCCCGATTGTCTCGTCCACATGTACGTTGGTAAACAGCGATTCTACGTCCAACGAGGCTCAATGCCAATGTTAACTGTGCCGCCTTGGGAATACCTATCCCCCCGAGTCTTACTGGGAGCGTTGCTTGGTCCTCCTGGATTTATATATATATATATATATATATATATATATATATATATATATATATATATATATATATATATATATATATATATATATATATATATATATATATATATATGTCGTACCTAGTAGCCAGAACGCACTTCTCGGCCTACTATGCAAGGCCTGATTTGTCTAATAAGCTAAGTTTTCCTGAATTAATATATTTTCTCTAATTTTTTTCTTATGAAATGATAAAGCTACCCATTTCATTATGTATGAGGTCAATTTTTTTTATTGGAGTTAAAATTAACGTAGATATATGACCGAACCTAACCAACCCTACCTAACCTAACCTAAACTATCTCTATAGGTTAGGTTAGGTTAGGTAGCCGAAAAAGTTAGGTTAGGTAGGTTAGGTAGTCGAAAAACAATTAATTCCTGAAAACTTGGCTTATTAGGCAAATTGGGCCTTGCAAAGTAGGCTGACAAGTGCAATCTGCCTACTAGGTACGACATATATATATATATATATATATATATATATATATATATATATATATATATGTCGTACCTAGTAGCCAGAACTCACTTTTCAGCCTACTATTCAAGGCCCGATTTGCCTAATAAGAGAAGTTTTCCTGAATTAATATATTTACTATAATTTTTTTCTTATGAAATGATAAAGCAACCCTTTTCTCTATGTATGAGGTCAATTTTTTTTTATTGGAGTTAAAATTAACGTAGATATATGACCGAACCTAACCAACCCTACCTAACCTAACCTAACCTATATTTATAGGTAAGGTTAGGTTAGGTAGCCAAAAAAAGCTAGGTTAGGTTAGGTTAGGTAGGTTAGGTAGACGAAAAAACATTAATTCATGAAAACTTGGCTTATTAGGCAAATCGGGCCTTGAATAGTAGGCTGAGAAGTGCGTTCTGGCTATTAGGTACGACATATATATATATATATATATATATATATATATATATATATATATATATATATATATATATATATATATATATATATATATATATATATATATATATATATATATATATATATATATATATATATATATATATATATGTCGTACCTAGTAGACAGAACGCACTTCTCGACCTACTATGCAAAGCCCGATTTGCCTAATAAGCCAAGTTTTCCTGAATTAATATATTTTCTCTATTCTTTTTCTTATGAAATGATAGAGCTACCCATTTAATTATGTATGAGGTCAATTTTTTTATGGGAGGTAAAATTAACGTAGATATATGACCGAACCTAACCAACACTACCTAACCTAACCTAACCTATCTTTATAGGTTAGGTTAGGTAGCCGAAAAAGTTAGGTTAGGTTAGGTAGGTTAGGTCGTCGAAAAACAATTAGTTCAAGAAAACTTGGCTTATTAGGCAAATCGGGCCTTGCATAGTAGGCTGAGAATTGCGTTCTGGCTACTAGGTACGACATATATATATATATATATATGTCGTACCTAGTAGCCAGAATGCACTTCTCAGCCTACTATGCAAGGCCCGATTTGCCTAATAAGCCAAGTTTTCCTGAATTAATATATTTTCTCTAATTTTTTTCTTATGAAACGATAAAGCTACCCATTTCATTATGTATGAGATCAATTTTTTTATTGGAGTTAAAATTAACGTAGATATATGACCGAACCTAACCAACCCTAACTAACCTAACCTAACCTATCTCTATAGATTAGGGTCGGTTAGGTAGCCGAAAAAGTTAGGTTAGGTTAGGTTTGGTAGGTTAGGTAGTCGAAAAACAATTATTTCATGAAAACTTGGCTTATTAGGCAAATCGGGCCTTGCATAGTAGGCTGAGAAGTGCGTTCTGGCTACTAGGTACGACATATATATATATATATATATATATATATATATATATATATATATATATATATATATATATATATATATATATATATATATATATAATGCACAACTTGCCTAAACACGCAAGAGAGATTATACAACCTTAGAACGCTTTCCCACCAGGAGATTCGAACCCTAGCCAGCACAGAAGTTTTACAGCAACTTTCCCACCAGGAGATTCGAACCCTAGCCAGTACAGAAGCCTTACAGCAACTGGCATAACTGGTACGCCTTTAACCCACTGCACCACAGCTCAGACCCTTAAAAGAGATGGTAATTTCGGAGTATTTCACCCCCCCAAAGATCACCACCTCCCAAGGGCAACTAGAGCATAGTGAGGGGCTACTCACGTTCTTTCATCAAATTCCTGTTAATATGGGAGAACTCTGTGTCTATGCTTAATGCACAACTTGCCTAAACATGCAAGAGACATTATACAACCTTAGAACACTTTTCCACCAGGAGATTCGAACCCTAGCCAGCACAGAATCCTTACAGCAACTGGCATAACTGGTACGCCTTTAACCCACTGCACCACAGCTCAGACCCTTAAAAGAGATGGTAATTTCGGAATATTTCACCCCCCCAAAGATCACCACCTCCCAAGGGCAACTAGAGCATAGTGAGGGGCTACTCACGTTCTTTCATCAAATTCCTGTTAATATTGGAGAACTCTGTGTCTATGCTTAATGCTCAACTTGCCTAAACACGCAAGAGAGATTATACAACCTTAGAACACTTTCCCACCAGGAGATTCGAACTCTAGCCAGCACAGAAGCCTTAGAGCAACTGGCATAACTGGTATGCATTTAACCCACTGCACCACAGCTCAGACCCTTAAAAGAGATGGTAATTTTGGAGTATTTCAGCCCCCAAAGATCACCACCTCCCAAGGGCAACTAGAGCATAGTGAGGGGCTATTCACATTCTTTCATCAAATTCCTGTTAATATGGAAGAACTCTGTGTCTATGCTTAATGCAAAACTTGCCTAAACACGCAAAAGAGATTATACAACCTTAGAACACTTTCCCACCAGGAGATTCGAACCCTAGCCAGCACAGAAGCCTTACAGCAACTGGCATAACTGGTACGCCTTTAACCCACTGCACCACAGCTCAGACCCTTAAAAGAGATGGTAATTTTGGAGTATTTCACCCCCCCCCCCCCAAGATCATCACCTCCCAAGGGCAACTAGAGCATAGTGAGGGGCTACTCACTTTCTTTCATCAAATTCCTGTTAATATGGGAGAACTCTGTGTCTTTGCTTAATGCACAACTTGCCTATACACGCAAGAGAGATTATTCAGCCTTAGAACACTTTCCCACCAGAAGATTCGAACCCTAACCAGCATAGAAGCCTTACAGCAACTTGCATAACTGGTACACCTTTAACCCACTGCACCACAGCTCAGACCCTTAAAAGATATGGTAATTTCGGAGTATTTCACCCCCCCCATCCCAAAGATCATCACCTCCCAAGGGAAACTAGAGCAAAGTGAGAGGCTACTCACGTTCTTTCATCAAATTCCTGTTAATATGGGAGAACTCTGTGTCTATGCTTAATGCACAACTTGCCTAAACACGCAAGAGAGATTATATAACCTTAGAACACTTTCCCACCACGAGATTCGAACCCTAGCCAGCACAGAAGCCTTACAGCAACTGGCAAAACAGGTACGCCTTTAACCCACTGCACCACAGCTCAGACCCTTAAAAGAGATGGTAATTTCGGAGTATTTGACCCCCCCCCCCAAAAAAAAAAGATCACCACCTCCCAAGGGCAACTAGAGCATAGTGAGGGGCTACTCTCTATGCTTGTATAATCTCTCTTCTTGCTTATTTAGGCAAGTTGTGCATTAAGGATAGACACAGAGTTCTCCCATATTAACAGGAATTTGATGAAAGAACGTGAGTAGCCCCTCACTATGCTCTAGTTGCCCTTGGGAGGTGGTGATCTTTGGGGGGGGGTGAAATACTCCAAAATTACCATCTCTTTGAAGGGTCTGAGCTGTGGTGCAGTTGGTTAAAGGCGTACCAGTTATGCCAGTTGCTGTAAGGCTTCTGTGCTGGCTAGGGTTCGAATCTCCTGGTGGGAAAGTGTTCTAAGGTTGTTTATATATATATATATATATATATATATATATATATATATATATATATATATATATATATATATATATATATATATATATATATATATATATATGTCGTACCTAGTAGCCAGAACTCACTTCTCAGCCTACTATGGAAGGCCCGATTTGCCTAATAAGCCAAGTTTTCCTGAATTAATAGATTTTCTCTATTTTTTTTCTTATGAAATGATAAAGCTACCCATTTCATTATGTATGAGGTCATTTTTTTTTTATTTGAGTTAAAATTAACGTACATATATGACCGAACCTAACCAACCCTACCTAACCTAACCTAACCTATCTTTATAGGTTAGGTTAGGTTAGGTAGCCGAAAACGTTAGGTTAGGTTAGGTTAGGTACGTTAGGTAGTCGAAAAAACATTAATTCATGAAAACTTGGCTTATTAGGCAAATCAGACCTTGCATAGTAGGCTGAGAAGTGCGTTCTGGCTACTAGGTACGACATATATATATATATATATATATATATATATATATATATATATATATATATATATATACTAGCTGTGCCTGTCCATGATTTTCTGTGACTCAGCAACACATATGCATTGCTGAACCACAGCAGCCTTCCCCTCTCTCTCTGTCCACCCCCACCATTCCCCCCTCACCCATCCCCTCGTCCTCCCAACCATTCCTCACTCCCCCGTCCCCTCATCATCCCTATCTTTCTGCACTCCCACGTTCCCTCGTCCTCCCCATCATGTTCTCCCTCCAACATCCTTTTGTCCTCCCTACCATCCCACATGCCCCATCCCCTCTTCCTCTTAACAATTTCCCACTCCACTGTCCCTTTGTCTTCCCAGCCATCGTCCACTCCCCCGTCCCATCATCCTCCCTACCATTCCCCCCCTTCCCAGTCCCCTCATCCTCCCCACCAACCCCCACTCCCCTGTCCCCTTGTCTTCCCCACCATTCTCAGGTCCCCCTGTCCCATCGTCCCCATCATCCCCAATTCCCCGTCCCCTTATCCTGCCCACTATTACCCCCTCCTCTGTCCCCTAGTGCTTCCCACAATTCCCCACTACTCGTCTGATGTATTCCCAAATGATATGATCTTCCCATCAGAAAATTGGCAACATCAAATGATCCGATATTCCCATCAATGTATTATAAGAAAAACTGTTAAAAAAAAGAAATGAAAATCAATGAAAAAAATAAACAATACTCATAAAATGAATGGTATGGTAAACAACAAAGCTCAATCCCAATGCATATCACACATAATAATTAAATCAAAATGAAAATAAATCAAAATCTATGAAAATTCAATTAATCAATGCAATCAGAAACACTGAAATGGAATCGAAACATATTTATTATAGCATGTGTGTAGCTATTACATGCAACAGATGGCGTTGTTTTTCCAAAAAAAAAAACATGCTATTGTACCTGTCACAGGTGTGGCATCTATATAATAGTTATTTAAAATCACACGTATATTCCAATGGAACATTGTGTCAGAATTTCAAAGCAATCGGTAAGGACGTTTCGAAGATTTCCCCTCACATGAGAAATACGTGAAAAACACAGATTTAAAAATAAAACATGTTTTTTCTTGACACAGACATGATATCTATATATTATGTATATAAAAATCCGCTTGGATGCGAATGGAACGTTGTGTGAGAATTTCAAAGCAATCGGTGAAGAACTTTCGGAGATTAGCGATTTTGAACAAACGAACATTTACATTTTTATTTATATACTATTCACAATTCAAAAATTATCAAAGAGCAAAGCATCCGTGTCCGGCATGTTAACATCAATCATATATATATATATGGATCTATTTCTGCTGTAATAAATTTATTCATTACGACCACTCAAACTTCATTTAGCAAAATATTACTGTTAAGCTTGCAAGAGTACCAAGCTTTGATGTGATATAAAAATGCACTGAGAGTAGGAATTTTCCTATATTTAATTATATTCACTAACATCGACAATCTTACACAATTACAGAACGTCATTTCAGTAACGTGATTTCCCAGTTGCAATTCTTTTACCATGTCGATTAAGGCACGTCTAGGATCCTCTCGGACGTAGGTTCGAACCCTCGTCACGGCCCTTGTGGATTTGTTCATCGACAACCTTCTTCCCAACGGTCCCCTCCAAAAATCTCTGCCAACACCTGGTCTAAGGACCCAGTTAAGTCCCCCCTCCCCCCACCCCCCAGCACCTTCCTTCCTACACCTGGTCTGTGTCCAGCAACGCCCCCCCCCCCACAGCACCTTTCTTCCTACACCTGATCTATGGGCCCATTAACTCTTCCCTACAGGGCATTCCGACCTATGGGTCCGTTAACTGAGTACATAAGCTTTCCATCAACATCATAAATTGTTTGCCACCCACCTGGATCAATTTAGTCATAACTCCTCGACGACCATAGTTTGGATGGACACAGCCACGTGACAAATTCAGGACGCGGTTTACCCCTGGATCTTGGAATATGTCCACCAAGCTCCCTTTCAGCTTAGAAAAACGAGCATACTTGATCTGAAAACACTTGAAGATTAGAAACCCGCATAATATATCGCATGTGCTTTGATACTTTTGTTGAGCTTAATGTGCTAAAAAGGTTCAAAATATTTTCACATTTTTTTAAATTTTAGTAAAAATTATATTACTATATTTTTATATGAAATTTATTGCCTCTTTTTTTCTAACAGAAACAATGATTCACGTATTTAATTACAGGTCTAATGTGTTAGGATCCTAAGAATTATGGAACACCACAGAAGGCCTATTGCCCCATTCTTGGTGGGCCCCACTAAATTCATCCCTTCTTACTCCATGTTCCTATCTAATAAATTTATACGTTTAATTCATTGTTTGTCCTGGTTTAATAATTATAGTAGACAGTTCATTCCACTTATCCACAACTCTGTTAACCTAACCAATAAGTCCCTAGTTACAGAACGCTATCATATTATGTGGTAAATCGTTGAAACATAATACCATGTGTTAAACTTTTGCAGACACTTAAACGAGGCTGACTGTAGCTGCAGTGGGGTTATGGCTTTGGACTGGCAATTACAAATTGCCGGAAAGGAACGAACCAATCAGCGTCACAGACTGAACGTCAGGGAGGCAAAGTTACCAGTGGTTAATCCTGGAAGAGTCAGTCTCAGCTCGCTATCTATTGAGGAATACACTTCAATAAGAGCGCCACCTCGTCATCGGTGCAGCCTCACCATACTTGGAAGAGTCGTGCGTCTACACACATGGAAAATTAACGGCCCCTATATGACGTCGTATTAAATATCGAAAAATGTGCGACAGTGTTGTGTTATAATATATAACACAACACTGTCGCACATTTTTCGATAATTTTTATCGCATTTATATTTGTACTTCAGTTGCTAAAGTCTTATAATCTTTTCCAACACCACGTTTGCCTAATTTTGTGCAATATTGTCTTGGCCTCAGTTCGCCACTAACAATAAATTCAAAGTCTGTCTAACAACTTGATATACTCATGACTGTATTATTGATGTATTTCTCCTGACTAAATAATTTAAATTTATCACCAGTGAATTGCATTTGTCATGTTTCAGCTAAGCAGTGAAGTTATGTAAGTCAATTTGCAGTTTCGAGAGTTCTCTTTTGTATTCACCACACACTCTTTCTTTGTGCCGTTCACAAAATTTGCTAATATTACTATACACTCCAGTATCTCGGTCGTTGATATAAATTTTAAAAAGTAGTGATTTTAGAACAGACCATTGCAGCACACCACCAGTGAAATCCATTCTCCCCGACTTCCCTTAATTTATGGAAATGGTTTCCACTAATACTAACACTTTGGCTTTCATTTTTAGTGAAGAGAGGCATTCTCCGTTCTGTGGTGCCACTGCCACTAAGGGGCATCTCAGTCACACACCCAACCTTATCCCCTGTGATGAATGACATAAGACCAGCCACCACCAGTGCTCCAGTCTCTTCTTAATTGGCACTGTCTGAGGCTCCCTGCTGACAGTCTAGCCACCACAAGTACTATTCCTCAGGCAAGATCGCGAATCTGGCCAGCACATCTACTGCTGCCAGATAATATTCTATCAGATCAGGTAAAGAGGTAAGGATAATACCTGCAAGGGGGCACGGGATAATACCTGTAAGGGGACATGGAATAATACCTGTAAGGGGGCACTGAATAATACCTGTAAGGAGGCAAGAAATTATGTATAAAGGCACGAACGTCTAAGACGTACACGGGAGTACAAGCAATCGAAACCCATCCTTTACTTCCTTAATTGTTGTATAATTGCGTTACCTTAATTCATAAATACATAACTGTTTATTATAAACACCTCAAACACGAGAGTAAACACTTGGGACCGGCACAGTATTTTGAATTTGTGGCACATAAAGAAACGATTAGTGAGAGTGACTACATTACATTTATTATTGGACACAGGGAATGAGACGAGACAACAAGGGACCAATTTCACTCGCCAAATTAACTACAATACTCCAGTCACACTGAGATAGCTAAAGGAAATGACCACACACAGTGAGGTGGGCACCTGACCGGGTGGACACCTGACGGGGTGGACACCTGACGGGGTGGGGACCTGACGGAGTGGACACCTGACGGGGTGGGCACCTGACGGAGTGGACACCTGACGGGGTGGACACCTGACGGGGTGGGCACCTGACGGGGTGGGCACCTGACGGGGTGGACAGCTGATGGAGTAGACACCTGACGGGGAGGGCACCTGACGGGGTGGACACCTGACGGGGTGGACACCAGATGGGATGGGCACCTGACGTGATGGACACCTGACGGCATGGTCACCAGACGGGGTGGACACCTGACGGGATGGACACCAGACGGGATGGACACCTGACAGGGTGGACACCAGACGGGGTGGACACCTGACGGGATGGACACCAGACGGGATGGACACCTGACAGGGTGGACACCAGACGGGGTGGACACCAAACGGGGTGAACACCAGACGGAATGGACACCTGACGGGGTGGACACCAAATGAGGTGGACACCTGACGGGGTGAACAACAGACGGAGTGGACACCTGACGAGGTGGACACCTTGTAATGGTATACGCACACCATAGCCCCTTCCCCCTTTCCCTTTCCCCTTCCCCCTTTCTCTTCTCCTTCCTCTTCCCCTTCCCTTCCCTCGCTTGCTTTCCCTCCCTTTGGGTCATCCCTGTCTTTTGTCATGGTCTAACCCTCGGGGTCATAAACAGCTTGAAGCCACTTGCTCCCCTCTCTCTCCCGTCCTCCTGTCCAGTGACGAATTGAAAAGGTACCCCAGGGCTAATAAACTTGTGATATCAAGTTACACGTGGGTGCCCAGCCAGGAAAGTCGTTGGTGTCTTCCCAGTTTTTGGAGTTTTCTGTCAAGAGGAATTGACCCTTATGGTCAAGCCTGATCCGGATTGGTTAAAGACATGTAGGCCTGGGGAGGCGGGGCCTCACAGGGTAGTGCCTACCCATGCCATTGGCCCGGTTTCTAGAGCACCTAGTCATGTTTAAATCCATTGGCCATAGGCTTGTGATAGGCGGAGTTAATTTGGGCCTAGGAACTAGGGGGTGGAGCCTGTCCCACTGGTAAGCGTTTTTAATAAAGAAATGTTGGTGTGTCTTGGGACCTCGACTGAGGTACAGGTCAAAGGACCTGCGGGCAGCCAATCAACATTTTTTGGCAAGCTGCAGTATTGAAGGTAGACGTGCACTTTGAATTGTGTAACATTGGTCGTACATTACATTGCCTCATAGGATAGTTTTATTTCGAGTAGGCTATATTTCAATTTTGATTTAAATATACTGGTTCAAATAATAAAATAATTTTAATTGTTTTTATTTTGTGTTTAGTTAACCGTTCCCTTTGATTAATGACTGTGTTATTCATTCTTGTGATTTCCAATTGCTGTGTTAGAAATTCCCCTGTGTTCTCCATCTTATGAATAGTGAAATCGTTCTAGGATCTTCGGTTCAGTTCAGTAAGATTACAGTATTAATCCATGAAGATTCATTGACTTACCCTTTGAGTTCCCTGATTATTGAGTCCCTTCCTTCCTGGGGACCAATAATTTTAGACACATTCATTTATGTTTGGAAGGTGGTGGCAGTGTTTAATGTTTTTATTTTATAATTAGTAACAAATTAATAACCCCTATCCTTGTTATGTCCTCCTCATTTAATATTCAGTTTATATTCGTGGCCGTCCAGTGAGGGATCATACTGGACTGTAACAGTGTTAAGTTGGGGTATTGAGTGAAGAGAGAGACGATCACAGTGTACAGAGAATGATTACAATTGAAAGGTATGGCGGTTATTACAATGGGTCTTAGGTTATTACAATGGTAGCAGCAGTGTTTTCAATAATTTCTTGACGATTATTGAAGCCTCACACGTCTGTCCGTTCGGTTATGCTGTGTGGTGAGAGTGCAGCCGGGGCCCACGAGATAGAGTCGACGGTAATCCTATGTAGTGCGATTTGCATAGAGTAGGCGATTCTAGCGTCGTGAGGGGCTGGTAGTTTAATTATATGCAGTTAGTGTATGCGTTAAGCAGCCACTTTAGAGTGGAGGCCGCCTTGGGTAGTTGGACAGGGTTCTATTTTCTCGACCCTCTGCAACTACGGACAAGGGTGCTGCGTGGTGGTTTTCGCAGCAACAATTCTAGGTTTCGAATTGTTGGGGCGGGGAAGTATTAGGACGCTAATTATTATCCCCGAGGGCGTGGTAGGCGACCCAATCGCTAATTTTTTACGGTACAGCCATGAAGGTACCAAGGTTTCACCGAGGGATAGCCTAGTAGATTCTCTAGCAACGGAATTACGGTGGTGTCGGACAGTTAGATCCGTCGGTTGTTCCTCTATCTAGTCTAACCGTTGACCGCGAAGGACGGGATTAATTGGTACTGTCGGGCTTGGAAAAGCGACAGGGCGGGCCGGGACGGGACGGTTATAGGTTAAATCGAGATTTCCTTAAGTACTAAATTAAGTTCCCTGTATATTACGTTCCTTTTCATGTTAAGCATCCCTTCGTTAGTTAAGTGTTTCCCCCTTGTTTACGTATTCTCGTATATAAGTGTTATTATTTTTCTAAGTATTTGTTTTATATTTTTAAGTCTGGAATTTTTTTTTTTTCGTGTGTGCAGTATTAATTCTTTGAGAGAATTACTAAAAGGTGAGTGGTTTTACTGTTTTCAAGTGAAGTGAAGTGCAGTGCATTAAAGTGAAATCAGTGAATGAATTGAAATCAGTGAAATCGTGGAAATTTTTGTGATGACATTTTTCAAAGTCGCTTGGAAAATCTCAGTATTGGGAATATATCCTAGGTGTGTGCCTGGCCATACGATCATCGGGTTGTCAGTGTTAATTCAAGTGTGCGATTAAAGTGATCCGAGTTAGAACTTTCAGAGACCAAAAGTCGATTTTTGGTCATTTAAGCGAATTAGCTTTGGGACTCTGAATTTTCTAGCGGTTTTACTCAGCGCCCAGTGTGGCAGCGCTCAGTAATTGTTTGCGCTCAACCAAGTGTCAAAGGGTCTCGCGAGTAGTATATTCAGTTCAAGTGATAAGCAAACTACGCGCCAGTATTTCATTTATAATAATGGGAAAATAATTACTAATTTCTAATTAAGATTCAGCGCGACTCTGTAGCTGTGAGCGTCGTAAAATGCTATGTAAACATCGAGTTCATTCAGTAACGTAAATAAGTAATTTACCATAAATTTTGGTTTAATTAATAAATACTTATAATTATATCGGAGCGCCGTTGTCAGCGGAGGGCGTTAAGAAAAAATAATTGTTGAAGATATAAACATCGCGCCAGTGTTAAATTAACGATAACGTCATTCATTCCTAGCGCGCCTAAGATTTTCAAGAAAAATTTGAGAAATTCAGTTAACGTAAAGTGCTGTATTAATTGTGCGCTGGTAAACAAGACTGATTATTTTCGATAAAAAAAACAGTTGAAACTAAATTATTTACAGTAAATTCAGTGTAGTTCCTTTCGTGTAAATATTAATTGTATAATTTCAGTATATTTTGTTCAAGAATTCGGTAATTATCAATTTTTCTAAGATTTATATTGGATTTGCATTTAGAGACAAGAAAGTCGTACTATAATTTTTATATTTGCGTTACCTGTCATCTTCGAGTGTCAAATAAATATAGTGGAAATTAATTACATATTTTCAAGTTTATTCTAGTATTTCGATCATTTAAAATTAACGTAACCTCCTATTTTTTATTGTATTTGTGCGCATGTATTTTTATTCAACATCGTATACAGTGTTTTGTTTCACAAGTAATGATTAGTAGTCGATGCCGGTTGCGTATTTCCATCTGTCCGCATATAAATTTGACGAATGAGAGAAGAGGATAACAGGACTAAAGAATTCAATCATTGGTGTAGCGTAGTCAGCGAGACTCTGACGCCGACAGCTGTCATCGTCTATCAATAAGCTTAGGTGATTTATGGTTTTCACTGGGGCTGTGGAACGCGGTGAACGACGTGAATGAAGGGTAGCTCCGGTCTAGATGTTCAAGAGGTTAAACGTAATAGGTTAGGGTATACCTTCGGAGATTATTGAGCGAGTGATTAGTTGTTGAGATCGGGGTAGTGTTAAAATTTCACAGCAATTGCTTGTCGGGATCAGAACTTTGCCTGTTTTCCCCAGGTAGGGTTAGGTTGCGAAGTTTAGCGAGAATATGTCGTGTGATAAGTACATGAAGCTCAGGAGTAAAGGTAGGGTAGACGACGAGGCTATCGGGGGAGCACCATCGACAGACCCTCACCTGGTGGGGGCAGTACAGACGTTAGCCCTTGAGGAAGGACCCCAAGCGTACCCCACTGGAGGCCAAGCGAACCCCACGGGGGGAGTAACGGATCCGGGTGCTCAAGGGGCGGCAGCCCTGGACGAAAGTAGGATTTCATTGGGGGGCTCTTGCTCAGCCGACATCACGATGATTGGTGAAGCGATAAGAAGTGATGGTGTTGGGACCCCCACTATTAGAACATCCACCCCAGTTATACAAGGAGTTCCCGGGGATGATGCCATTGCGGGTTCTCAAGGCCTGACGATCCCTGGGCATATGAACGTACACACACCACCCCCACAACCTCAACAACTACCGCAGGTACAACCCGACGCACAACAGCAAGCCCTACAGATGCTACTACAGTTACTGCAGGGGCAAAACGGATCACAACAACAAATACAACAGATCGCACAACAACAGCAGGTACAACAGGTTGCACAACAACAACAGGTAAAACAGGTTGCACAACAACATCAGGTACAACAGGTTGCACAACAACAACAACACCAGGTTGCACAACAACAACAACACCAGGTTGCACAACAACAACAACACCAGGTTGCACAACAACATCAGGTTGCACAACAACAACAACACCAGGTTGCACAACAACATCAGGTACAACAAGCGTCACAACAACAGGTACAGCAGGTTGCACAACAACAACAGGTTGCACAACAACAACAGGTTGCACAACAACAACAGGTTGCACAACAACAACAGGTTGCACAACAACAACAACAGGTTGCACAACAACAACAACAGGTTGCACAACAACAACATCAGGTACAACAGGTTGCACAATAACAACCACAGGTACTATAGATGCTGCTACAGTTACTACAAGGACAGAACGGTTCACAACACTCACACAATCAACAACAGGGTCAACAACCACCCTATCAGAGTAATACATCCAATAGTTACTCACCTGGGGTAGCCCCTTGGTCACTGGGGAATCCCTCCGCATCCCAATCCCAATCCTACACCCAACCCCTCATAGTACCTTCCCCCCCTGGTCAGGTACCCCCTTACACTCCCAGTACTCCGTCCTATTGACCGGGACTTGTGGCGTCACTCCCGAAGTTGTCCTTGCCAAGGTTAAATTGTGCTGAGCTCCCATCGAATAAAGTGGAACGCAACCGTTGTGTGGGAAATTGGTTGTAAGAGATGGATTAGTTGTGTTAGCCGCGGCTCCTGATGATGAAACTAAAATTAATCTGGCCACCGGGGCATGTGTAGGTCGCGACGGGCCCCTGAGGAAATCTGAGGAATTCAGGCATTTGGTGACGTGGCCACAATTCGTGCAGGCCATCAAGGACCGATTTAAGGCAAAGATTACTAAAGAGGCGGCTCGTCGCTACTTAACGTCACTTCAGAGGGATAAAGGCACTCAATTAAATGATTTTGGTGCCTTCCTTCGGACCAGGATAGGCGATCTTACTCAGGAGTTGGGTTACGATGCGCAGCAGGAGGAACGGTTTGCACAACAGTTATTTTGTAAGGCCTTGCCGGCCCATATCGGTCCATACCTCGCTACGAACACGGCTTCCTTGAGTTTTAGGGAACTCGTAGAGTACGCCGAAGATCATATAGATGAGGACTTGGATGCGGAGGAGGCGCGGTCGTCGCCATATGTTAATGCAGTGAGCAGGAAGGTAGAGAACGGGCAAGGGGACAATAGGTCAGGGCCCTCCCTGACGAAAGCCGGGGGGGGGGGCGGTGGACGCACGCAACAACCCCCACATAATGACTTGTGGGACCCGCGTACTTGTTTTAATTGTGGGAAAAGGGGCCACGTAAAAGAGAAATGCCAGAAGGTGAGAACAGAAACATGAGCGAATTCTGCCTCGGGTGGTGGCAGACCTACGTTTGAGATGACGGTTGAAGGTGTGAGATTGACAGTTTTTGTGGACACCGGAAGTCAAGCAACGCTCATTAAAAAGTCAGCCTTCAGCACACTTAAAGAGACACGCCTTAAGCGTTGTGGGAAGCATTTAACAGCAGTGAATGGTCAACATATTAATATCTTGGGCCAGGCCACTCTTAATTTTGAAGTGGGTAAGGGAGAAGCTTACCCACACAATTGCACGATTGTCGAGAATCTTGTATTCCCTGGTCAGATTTTGTTGGGAATGGATTTTCTGGGACGAGTTAACTTTTCTTTGTCTGCTCAAGAGGGAGCAAGGAAGTGCAGATTGAAGTTGGGCCAGGTAGTTTATCCCATTAAAATGGTAGATCATCCTCCAATAATTGCTTCCATTAGTAAGAAACAGAAGTACAACTGTCACTACCCTAAGTTGTTGTTTAAGTCTCTTCCAGACACAGATAAGAAATCGTGTGGGTTACATGCCTTGGTGAAACAACGTTGCCCACCACATTCAGTTAAGTTCATTAAAGTATCAGTGGGACGTCACATTGCACCAGGTACCACCCTTCAGGTGGCTGGGAGATGTGACAGGTTGTTGATCCCTCATCATTTGATCACAGTGCTTGATAAAGGCGCCCTTATCCCAGTCGTCAATCTCTCGCACTAAACCTATCGTTTCAGGGCAGGTGATAGGGTGTCTCAGGCTACAATTGTAGAAAATACAGGAATTGTTCAGTATCAAAGCCAGGAGATGCCAGCCACCACAGCACAATGTAGTGCGCTTAATCTTACAGAAAGTAGTACACAGGGTAAACACAAGACCGAGACAGGAAAAAGTAGTTATACTCAGGAAGTTGATAAGTTAATCTCGGCTGTGGATTTTCAACATGTGCAACAGTCAGATAGGAAACTTTTAAGAGGGATTTTACGTAAATTCCCTAGACTGTTTGCAACAGAAGACGATCAGATCGGACTTCTGGATAGAATCGAACATGTTATTCTTACAGATGATCATCCTCCTATTTACATCCGTCAATGGAGGCTTCCGGAACGGGCGAAGGAAGTAATTAGGGACGAGTGTCAGAAGATGCTGAGACAGGATGTGATAGAGCCTAGTACATCACCATGGTTGTCGCCAGTGGTGCTGGTACGTAAACCGGATGGTAGTTATAGGTTTTGTGTTGACTACCGAAAGATCAACGAAATTACTAAAGGTGATGTGTATCCTTTGCCACGGATACAAGAAATAATAGATCAGTTTGGGGCAGCAAAATACTTTTCCACTCTGGATGCGAAATCTGCGTATTGGGCCATCCCAGTCGCTGAGAAGGATAGAGAGAAGACCGCCTTCTCTGATGGTGGTTCATACTTATCAATTCAAGCGGATGCCTTTCGGGGTTAAAGACAGCGCCTTCATCATTTGAGAGGGCTATCAATTATATATTAAACCCAGTATTGAGAAGGCACTCATTAGCGTACCTGGATGATGTGGTCATCTACTCCAGGACATTTGATGAGCACTTACGAGATTTGACTGAGACGTTGACACTGTTAGATAAGGCGGGTTTCAAACTCAATGTGGGGAAGTGCACTCTGGCATCTCAGAAATTCAAGTTTCTGGGATTCCAGGTGTGAACAGATGGTATCCGACTTGACCCCGACTCCTGTCGTGCCATTGCTGACATGCCAACACCTAAGACAGCAAAGGATGTTCGAAGGTTTCTGGGGGCAGCCGGATATTTCCGTCGCCACATTGAGGGTTTTGCAAGTACAACAGCACCGTTAACTGAGCTTACTAAGAAAAATGTTAAATTTGTTTGGAAACTTGAGCATGATAACGCTTATGCAAAATTAAAAAGTCAACTCATTACAACCCCAGTATTGGCAGTTCCTGATTTTGATAAGGAGTGGGAAATACACACTGACGCCAGTGGCATAGCTATTGGTGGGTGCTTAATGCAACGTGATAATGACAATCTTCCTCACCCAGTTGCATATTTCAGCAGGAAGGTTAAGGGTCCGGAGGTCCGCTATTCTGCAACGAATAGGGAAGCTTTGGCTGTGGTAGAAAGTGTCAGGTACATTGAACCGTATCTTTTCCAACGACACTTTGTCATTTATACAGATCACAGGGCTTTAACTCATATTTTTAAGAAAATAACTAAGTGCCCTCGCATGTCACGTTGGTCTCATGAACTAGCTGCTCACTCATTCCAAATACTTTACAAGCCTGGTCCATCACATGTACCAGACACTTTGAGTAGAAACATTGCTACTGTTAACGTAAATCTTAATATTGAAAATATTTCCAGTGAGAAAATGCGAGAATTCCAGATGAACGAACCAAGGTGGAAGGAAATTATTGAACATTTGGAGGGAGGAAAATATCCGTCGAAGAAACGTAATTTAGCAATTCATGATTTTGAAATGAAGGATGGGGTCTTATTTTATGTAAAGGGACAGAAGGATCGTGCAGTTTTTCAGCTGGTTATCCCAGAGGTGTTGAAGAAGTCGGCGTTGAGACTCGCACATGCGTCTAAGATTGCAGGTCATCCGGGGATTTTTAAAACTCACATGAAAGCCAAGTCACTCTTTTTCTTCCCCGGTATGTTAACAGAAGTCATTAACTTCGTTAAGTCCTGTGGTCATTGTCAAAGGAGGAAAGGTACCCTTAAGGTACAAGCTCCATTGCAAGAATTCCCAGAAATTTTGGAACCTTTAGATCGGGTGGGGGCTGATCTGATTGATCTGCATCACAGTCATTCAGGAAACCGTTACGTATTGGTATTGGTAGACCACCTGTCCAGGTACACCACACTGATTGCATTGCCTCAGAAAGATTCACGAACTGTTGCAAAGGCGTTCTTAGATAGGTTCGTCACTGTATTCGGTCCCCCTAAAGTGTTAGTTTCTGACTGAGGTCAGGAATTTAATGGGAATATTTTTAGAGACGTATGCAAAATTGTAGAAACCACTTCAGCATTCACTACGGCTTATCACCCTCAGGCTAACGGTATGACAGAACGGACGAACCGGTCAGTTAAAGATATGCTTTCAATTCTTGCAGAGCATGATGTGAATGCCTGGGACGAACAACTCCCCTATGTCCAGCTGGCTCTGAACACTGCCATCCATCAGTCCATTAACACCCAACCCCTTTTGCTGTTCACAGATCATTCATGTAATTTCCCATCAGGTCTGCTTAACAGACATAATATCGTATATGGGGAAGATTACCCATCAGAAGTTTTAAATAAGATGAGAAATGCATGGAGAATTGCAGCTAGGGCTTCGAAGACAGCACGAGACCGCTATGCTCAGCATTATGACAAAAAGGTACGACCTCTTGAGTTGAAAGTCTGGAGTCTTGTGTTGAGAGTTAATGAGGCGGTTCCTGCCAATCAAAGTAGGAAACTTGCACCTAGATGGCGGGGCCCTTACCGAGTAATGGAAAGAAAAGATTCGGGTAATTTTGTTATTAAAGGCATTTTTGAAGACCAAGTTGAGAGAACGATTCACATTAATAAGTTAAAACCTTATCACGCGAGGGAGGAACTAGAGCTGCCTTCAGCAAGTCTAATTCCTGACCTGTCTAATGATCCAAGTGCTGAGTCAGATGATGAGGATGATCTCCTGTCAGACCTCATCAGTAGTCAAGCTCAATCTTGTCACCCTATGGTAACAAGGTCGCGAGCTGTACAGTAAATTGTTAATGATCTCCCCTAGTCAGGTTTAGTAATTTCATAATAATTATCCTGCAGAGGCAATGGTGTGTATTTACTGATGTACATGACTCAGGTAGCATACTTGCCTTGCTCTGGGGTTTCCAACTACCTATACCTCAGAGTAATATCCATGCTTCCGCCATTTGTTGTTGACTGTCTTTCTCAGGTCTGATGGTACACCAGTTCCAGCCTCCCAGTCACACGTGAACCAAGGATCGAGATCAGCAGGTCTGGGGATGACCCACCTGGCTGATAAGATCGGGGTCTGAGGCACGTTACATAAAGTCCTCCCCCTTGTACCCGGTAACTCGTCAATTGGTTATCCGGAAGGGGTGACTGGCGTACAGTCACCCGGCCGACACCTCACGTCACTAACGAGGTTGTCCCACTCCAGCCATGCTGTCTTCACGGAGCAGAGTCAGTCACCATCACAGCCGTGGACTAGCTGTCTCAAGGTCATCAACCAAGCCCACCAGCCGCGTAGTCAAGACTGCGGGAAAACCGGAAGTGGAAGACGAGTGGTCTACGAAGAAGAACGGCAATTGCAACGACTTGTCAGCTCTCAAAACCTGCGCTTGCGTCGTCTGTGGGAAACATGTAGCAACACGGTGGTCCCGGGTACGAACAGCACTACCCCTACAGAGTGCTGCTGAATCGCCAGAAGAGGTACTATCTTGTACCTCGGCCCAAGCTCAGCTGCACGAGGGGTTGCACGGAAGGTGTACCGGCCCAGTAGTACCGGGATAACAAGTAAACGCCTGTAGATGACGTCGCCCAGGAGCTGAGGCAGGGCCCACTTGTCCTGTCACCATGCCACCCTCTTCAACGCCACTCGAACCTCACTGCCAACGCGAGACATCGTGACACGTCGAAGCTGTGCCCTACTGTGGCAGCCATGGTTAACAACAATCCATCATGACTGTTTGGGGAGCGATAAGAAGAGGTGAACCCGGGTTCCTGTTAGCGGGGTCCACCTGAGCTGACAGCCGCCAGCTGTCACTCAAGTCAGGTGCGGGTAGTACGAGACCCCCTGTACTGTCCGCAGTTGGCCGAGGCCAGAAATGGAACTTTTAGACGACCAGGATCTTCAAGCAGCATGAGGTAGTCGCCGGAATCTACAGCATGGAGATGTCACCAGGAACGAACGAGAGAATTTCTTTATAGAAAAGTTTCATATAAACATAAATGCTATTAATATAGTAAACTGTGTTAACTCGGAACAGTTAGTTCAACTTTTAATTTTCCTTCTGATAGTAAGCACCTATACACCTTCGGAAAGTTCTCTGGAACAGTAGTAAATGTTGAAAACTAAAACTAGTGAAATAGAGAAATAAATCTAGAAAGTGAACATTTAGAAAATTGTTACTAGAAAATGACCCTGTCTCTAGATAAGTTGTATGAGTGAACTGGTTTGAGAACCATCTAGTAGGGTCTCTAGAAACGTTGATCAGTGGGGAACTTTATCTAGATTTTTCTAGATCCTAGATACTGATAGTTATACATATATTTTTTGTGGTTTACTGAACAATAAGGGTGTGGTACACAGACTGAAAAATGGGTTCACCCGCTGTTGTAGTGGACTGGAGTATGAACTCTGGGATATTAGGAGTTTGAGGAACTTATATCCAGTATGTTGTTGTTGGTTAAGAGACATGTCTGTGGACATTGAATTTTTTTTATAAAAAATATTTTTGTGTATTCTCTTTAGATTTTAAGATCGGGATGCGCTGTGGTGGACAGTGCCACAGGTGTGGAGTGGAACACTAGGTCCCTGAGAGGTAGTGTTCCTCTATTTTGACATAATTTTTTAATTTAGACATTTAATAAAACATTGATTTTTTTAATGTTTCTGTGTGATGTACTGTGATGTGTTTGATCTTTATTCCAGGTGAATACTGGGATAGCTGAAGGCTATCGGTTGATTTTAGCTAGTAAATAGTTGTTAGGTTTAGATTTTCACAGTTATTTGTTACTATATCAAGACAGGTATAGGATGTTTAGTCTTCCAGGTAGTTGGAAGGGTACGGGGCTGCATCCAAGTGGACAGCCAGGAGTATAGGGACGGTCTCTGTCCTTATGTTTTATGTATTATTACTGTGGTTGTTATGTATGTATACATGCTGGGACACACCTTTTAGGGGTGTCATTATTTTTGTTTGAAGGATTGTATGGAATTAGTTAGGTTTAGATAATTATTTCTGTTGTTTTGAGGCATTGGGTCATTTATTGTTGAGTTAAATGTTGTTTTTGGCGTTAATGATTATGATAAGGCAGGGTTCTGGATAAGAATTTTGTGCCTTAAACGTCTTTACACACAAATTTCTTAATTTCCGAAGAGGGGGAGTTGTAATGGTATATGCACACTATAGACCCGTCCCCCTTTCCCTTTCCCCTTCCCCCTATCTCTTCTCCTTCCTCTTCCCCTTCCCTTCCTTCGCTTGCCTTCCCTCCCTTTGGGTCATCCCTGTCTTTTGTCATGGTCTAACCCTCGGGGTCATAAACAGCTTGAAGCCACTTGCTCCCCTCTCTCTCCCGTCCTCCTGTCCAGTGACGAATTGAAAAAGAGTACCCCAGGGCTAATAAACTTGTGATATCAAGTTACACGTGGGTGCCCAGCCAGGAAAGTCGTTGGTGTCTTCCCAGTTTTTGGAGTTTTCTGTCAAGAGGAATTGACCCTCATGGTCAAGCCTGATCCGGATTGGTTAAAGACATGTAGGCCTGGGGAGGCGGGGCCTCACAGGGTAGTGCCTACCCATGCCATTGGCCCGGTTTCTAGAGCACCTAGTCATGTTTAAATCCATTGGCCATAGGCTTGTGATAGGAGGAGTTAATTTGGGCCTAGGAACTAGGGGGTGGAGCCTGTCCCACTGGTAAGCGTTTTAATATAGAAGTGTTAGTGTGTCTTGGGACCTTGACTGAGGTACAGATCAAAAGACCTGCGGGCAGCCAATCAACATCCTTTGGCAAGCTGCAGTATTGAAGGTAGATGTGCACTTTGAATTGTGTAACATTGGTAGTACATTACATTGCCTCATAGGATAGTTTTATTTAGAGTGGGCTATATTTCAATTTTGATTTAAATATACTGGTTCAAATAATAAAATAATTTTAATTGTTTTTATTTTGTGTTTAGTTAACCGTTCCCTTTGATTAATGACTGTGTTATTCATTCTTGTGATTTCCAATTGCTGTGTTAGAAATTCCCCTGTGTTCTCCATCTTATGAATAGTGAAATCGTTCTAGGATCTTCGGTTCAGTTCAGTAAGATTACAGTATTAATCCATGAAGATTCATTGACTTACACTTTGAGTTCCCTGATTATTGAGTCCCTTCCTTCCTGGGGACCAATAATTTTAGACACATTCATATATGTTTGGAAGGTGGTGGAAGTGTTTAATGTTTTTATTTTATAATTAGTAACAAATTAATAACCCCTATCCTTGTTATGTCCTCCTCATTTAATATTCAGTTTATATTCGTGGCCGTCCAGTGAGGGATCATACTGGACTGTAACAGTGTTAAGTTGGGGTATTGAGTGAAGAGAGAGACGATCACAGTGTACAGAGAATGATTACAATTGAAAGGTATAGGGGTTATTACAATGGGTCTTAGGTTATTACAACATGACGGGGTGGACACCAGAATGGGTGGACACCTGAAGGGGTGGACACCTGACGGGGTGGACACCAGACGGAGTGGACACCAGACGGAGTGGACACCTGACGGGGTGGACACCTGACGGAGTGGACACCTGACGGGATGGACACCTGACTGTAACGGGGGGGTGGGGGAAATAGCTCTATCTTGTCCATTATTCCACCCCCCCAGTTAACTAACGAGGCCGGGGGAAACAGCTCTCTCTAGTCCGTTATCCCGTCCTCAGTTAGCTAACTATTCTAGAGCACCCTCCAGAGTTCCTAAGGCAACCTCTCTCGTTCAACACCTTGTAACCTAGGTATTTGACTACCTAGGTGCTAAGACTACAAGGCGCCGTCACTTGATCAGTTACCCGAAACTCTAGAGAGAACTCTAGGATACAGAATCATTGCCACAAACGTATACGAGAAAACGAAAGGAAAGAAATGAATAGTGAAGTAATTAGTGAGGGTTTGGGGTGAGAGGCAGAGAGGTGGGAGGGGCGAGGAGGGTCATTAGTTGAAAGTGAGAGTTTAGAGAGGGGTGGAGGGAGAGGTTTAGATAGGTAGAAGTAGAAGAGTAGAAAGTAGATGAAGAGTAGATAGTAGAAGACCAAATGCTGCCACCATCCATTCATGATCATTACATACAAGACAAGGAATGGAACTTGTCTGTATCACAAATATTCACAAACGATGTTATCAAGAGGTCATTATTAGTATGTCCCATCTTTATCATGTATCAACTCCAAACATGTACTCATTAATATCATGAATCAATAATCCCAGAGGCTTTCTCACCTCAACTGAACTCTAGGGGACACAAAGGCAATTTAAATAATGAATTCAATTATATTTCACATACTAAGTATCATAATATAAGCTATGTTCAAGAACTATATATGTAAAGTGAGTCATCCTCCAAGAACCTGAGAACACTACAACTGACTGCCCCTGATCATCACACAACACTTGTAAAACACGACCAAGTCACCTTAATGTTCAACTCACCAAGTGCCTGCCTATAGTTGGATTGAGAGGGGGGGGGGGAGTCTGCAGCTGTCAGGCAGCGTCACCCCCGTCCGATCGACAGCCTGTCTCGGCTGTTGTCGTCCTGCTCTGCTGCCTGGTCTTCTGTCTTGTTAATGCTCTGCTCTCGAATCGATAGCTCTCCGAGTATATATTGGAAAACCTAGTAGCTAACTCCGCCCACAAGTAGATAGCCTCCGGCTCTCTACCAAGCCACTCCTTAAACGTCGTCATGTTTGAAGGCTACCAGGCTCCAATTATAAGATTAGCAGAAGCAAGGTGAAATTCGCATGATCTGACCTCAGGTCACTTGGGGTCATTAACTCTTAGAGGTGTGAGATCTCAGGTCGACCAACTGGCGCCTTCCCAAATCCTTGTTTGTGACTCATGTACTCTATGTATGTATTAAATAAAACTAAGCCAAACACTTTTACAGTGTTACATCTCCCCTTCTCACCGAAATAAAGTTTTTGCAACACTGCTAAAGCAAGCTAGCTGTGTGCAACAACTTTATTAACGAAAAAAATACATCCTAGCTAAACAAATATACATCATCCTACTCTAAAAATGAAATATGTAGACAGACGTCCATTGTCTCTGGCTGGGCGACGTCACTGCTTGGTCTTGTAGATTATCCTGTACCACATTTTTTCAACACAACTGCCTCCGTCGCTTCTCCGTCGTTAACGCACAACAACCCTTAGCCAACCAGGAAGCCGTTACTACTTGAACTGCGCACAGGACCGTGGAATTCGGTTGTCCCAGCTGATCTGTAATTGGCCCTACGTCAGTCACCATGAGAGACGTATATTGGGGTTCTTCACAGCTATGGGGACTACAAGTTTCGAGACCTCGTATAGTTGGCACAGTAGAAATCCCATCCTACTCTTCTCCTCCCTGTTGCTCTAGCACGCCTCCTTCAGAGAGCCACTTCTGACAGCCACATCAAGTCCGCACGACACAGGAAGAATCACTCAACAGAGCAACATGCTTGTTGGAGGGGCGGCCAGTTAAGGCAAACGATCCTGTCTTGCAATTACGCTCCATGCAATGATGCTGACACCAGCAAGGGACACTAGGCATCGTGTCTCACTCAGCTTGGTCTTATCTTCTTCTTTCTTCTCTCTTCTTTCTTCTCTCTTCCTCCTCCCATGGGTCTTTGACAAGCGACCTGGGGTCCATTGGCGTCCGTCCGTCCTGGGGTCCATCCTGGGTAGACCGATGTTGGTGGGACAGACTGGAGTCGTTGTTCCTCTTCCATCTTTACTGGGTCGTCTGGGGTCGTCTGCAGAACGACCTGGGGTCCACTGGGGGTCCGTCCGTCTTGGGGTCCACTGGGGTCCGTCCGTGTGGGGTCCACTGGGTAGACCAATGTTGACCGACCGAGAGGGCTGCATCTTGGGGTCCCCGGGGTGGTGGTGGTGGTGGTGGAACCATGACCTCCAGGCAGGGGCTGGTCGTGGTGGTGGTGAGGAACGCCCCTGAGTGTGGTACACAGCAGCCGTCTCCTTCTTCTGTATGTGCATCTCTCCTCTCTTCTGGCTCCCACCTGTGAATGAACAGAAAGGCGACAATACCGTGCTCCCAAAATGTTGTGTGACCCTGTAGTTTGTATAGGGTTTACACAGTCAAATCATAACGCTCTCCTCCTGGCAATGACTACACTCAAATTTTAATAATCCAATTAACCCTGAATGAAATTGACTTGGTGGAACATAAAACAGTAACAGAGTAAAGTTAGAGAAGGGAGAATAAGGTCGTCACTACTTTTAACTTGTCACCTAAACCAATCTCCACAATAAATATCAATACTAATAGACAAAACACTAGCCTAACTTAACTATACCGTTCCTAAGCTCACGTACTTAAATCGCCATTACTCCCACCCTTAACCTACAGCCACCTACGTGACCCAGAGTGTTTCCCTAGCTTCTCCGCCGGTCAACAACTCAAAACTTTTGCCACCCCTGTGACCAGACTATCTAACGTCAAGCGTCCTCAACGTGAAGTCTACTGACATACTAAGCCTCCCGCTAGCATGCTGTACAATACCAGTACACCTCGGGTTCTTGCGTTCAAATGGAGTAAAACAGTCGATCGCAATAATCTGAGCAGAACCACCACTTAATACTACTTAATACCACTTAATACACCTGCCACTCCCCAACTGACCTGGCAACCAGCGGAGGCTGGGTGTCCCCCTGGGACATGCGAGGTCACCTGTCACACTCAGCTGACATCCACTACCCACCAACCGCTAAGTTCCCAAATCACCAAATCTTATCACTAACATAAATCACTACACACGCAAGTTCTGGTGAACATTCCCTGAACTTCACAAAACTCACAAAATCACTAAACCACAACACCAGAGAATCACTATCTCCTAACCTGAAAACTCGCTAAATCGCGAATATTAAACACCTGTCAAGATCTCCCTGATAGCGCCTGAGTGGCAAAAGGACACGTGGGACTGAACAATGTTAAATGAACATCATCTACCTACAACATTGTTCAACGCCGCTGCCAACATTGTAACGGGGGGGGGGGAAATAGCTCTATCTTGTCCATTATTCCACCCCCCAGTTAACTAACGAGGCCGGGGGAAACAGCTCTCTCTAGTCCGTGATCCCGTCCCCAGTTAGCTAACTATTCTAGAGCACCTATAGAGTTCCTAAGGCAACCTCTCTCGTTCACCACACCTGACGGGGTGGACACCTGACAGAGTGGAAACCTGAAGGGATGGACACCTGACGGGGTGGACACCAGATGGGGTGGACACCTGATGGGGTGGACACCTGACGGGGAGGATTCCAGACGAGGTGGACACCAGACGGGGTGAAAACCTGATGGGGTGTACACCTGACTGGGTGGACACCTGACGGGGAGGACACCTGACGGGGAGGACTCCAGATGGGGTGGACACCAGACGGGGTGGACACCTGACCGGATGGTCACCTGATGGGATGGACACCTGACGGGGTAGACACCTGAAAGGGTGGACACCTAAAGGGGTGGACACCTGACGGAGTAGACACCTGACGAGGTGGACACCTGACGGGGTGGACACCTGACGGGGTGGACACCAGAAAGGGTGGACACCTGAAGGGGTGGACACTTGACGGGGTGGACACCAGACAGAGTGGACTCCTGACAGGGTGGACACCTGACAGGGTGAACACCTGACGGGGTGGACACCTGAAAGGGTGGACACCTGACGGGATGGACACCTGACGGGATAGACACTTGATGGGGTGGACACCTGAAATGGTGGACACCTCACGGGGATGACACCAGACGGGGTGGACCCCTGAAAGGGTGGACATATGACGGGGAGGACACCAGACAGGGTGGACACCAGAAGGGGTGCACACCTGACGGGGTGGACACCTGACGTGACGGACACCTGACGGGATGAACACCTAATAGGATGGACACCAGACGGGGTGGACACCTGACGGGGTGGACACCTGGTGGAGTGGACACCTGACGGGGAGGACACCAGACGGGATGGACACCAGACAGGGTGGACATCAGACAGGGTGGACACTTGACCAAGTGGACACATGAAAGGACGTACACAAGACCGGATGGACACCTGAAGGGGTGGACACCTGACGGGGTGGACACCTGACGGGGTGGACACCTGACGGGGTGGACACCTAATGGAGTGGACACCAGACGGGGTGGACATCAGACGGGGTGGACACTTGACCGGGTGGACAACTGACAGGATATACACCAGACCGGGTGGACACCTGACGGGGTGGAAACCTGACGGGGTGGACACCTAACGGGATGGACACCTGAAGGGATGGACACCTGACTGGGTGGACATCAGACGGGATGGACACCTGACAGGATGGACACCTGACGGGGTGGATACCTGATGCGTGGACACCTGACGGGGTGGACACTTGACGGGATGGACACCTGATGGGGTGGACACCTGACGGGGTGGACACCTGACGGGGTGAACACCAGACGAAGTGGACACCAGAAGGGGTGGACACGTGACGGGGTGGATAACTGACGGGGTGGACACCAGATGGAGTGGACACCTGACGGGGTGGACACCTGACGGGATGTACACCAGACGGGATGGACACCTGACGTGATGGACACCTGACGGAATGTTCACCAGTCAGGGTGAAACCTGACGGTTTGGACACCAGACGGGGAGGACACCTGAAGGGGTGAACTCCAGACGGGATGGACACCTGACGGAATGTTCACCAGTCAGGGTGAAACCTGACGGTTTGGACACCAGACGGGGAGGACACCTGAAGGGGTGAACACCAGACGGGATGGACACCTGACGGAATGTTCACCAGTCAGGGTGAAACCTGACGGTTTGGACACCAGACGGGGAGGACACCTGAAGGGGTGAACACCAGACGCAGTGAACACCTGACGGGGTGGACACCGGACGGGGTGGACACCTGACGGGATGGACACCTGACCGGGTGAACACCTGACGGGGTGGACACCGGACGGGGTGGACACCTGACGGGATGGACACCTGACCGGGTGAACACCTGACGGGATGGACACCTGACCGGGTGAACACCTGACGGGATGGACACCAGACGAGGTGGACACCTGACGGGGTGGACACTGGACGGGGTGGACACCTGACGGGATGGACACCTGACCGGGTGAACACCTGACGGGATGGACACCTGACCAGGTGAACACCTGACGGGATGGACACCGGACGGGGTGGACACCTGACGGGATGGACACCTGACCGGGTGAACACCTGACTGGATGGACACCTGACGGGATGGACACCTGACGGGATGGGCACCTGACGGGATGGACACCTGACGGGGTGGACACCTGACGGGATGGACTCCAGAAAGGGTGGACACCTGGCGGGGTGGACACCTGATGGATTGGACACCCGACGGTGTGGACAATTGACGTGGCGGTCACCAGACGGAGTGGACACCTGACGGGGTGGACACCTGACTGGGTGGACCTCTGACGGGGTGGACACCTGATGGGGTGGACACCTGACGGGGTGGACACCTGAAAGGGTGGACACCAGACGGGATGGACACCTGACAGGGTGGACACCTGACGGATGTGACACCTGACGGGGTGGACACCTGAAATTGTGGACACCTGACGGGGAGGACACTAGACGGGGTGGACACCTGACAGGGTGGACACAAGACGGGGAGGACACCTGACGGGACGGACACCTGACAGGGTGGACACCAGACGGGATGGACACCTGACGGGGTGGACACCTGACGGGGTGGACATCAGACGGAAAGGAACCCTGACCGGGTTGACACCAGACAGGATGTACACCAGACCGGGTGGACACCTGAAGGGGTGGACACCTGACGAGATGGACACCTAACGGGGTGGACACCTGACGGAATGGACACCTAACAGGGTGCACACATGATTCAGTGGACACCTGACAGGGAGGATTCCAGACGGGGTGGACACCTGACGGGATGGACACCTGACGGGATGGACACCTGACGGGGTGGACACCAGAACGGATGGAAACTAAAAAGGGTGGAAACCTGGTGGAGTGGACACCTGACGGAGTGGACACCCGACGGTGTGGACACCTGAGAGGATGGACACCTGACGGGGTGGACACCAAACTGGATGGACCCCTGACGAGGTGGACACCTGATGGGGTGGACACCTGACGGGGTGGACTCCTGAAAGGGTGGACCCTGACAGGGTAGACACCTGAAAGGGTGAACACCTGACGGGATGGACACCTGACGGGGTGGACACCTGATGGAGTGGACACCTGACTGAGAGGATTCCAGACGGGGTGGACACCAGACGGGGTGGACATCAGACGGGGTGGACACCTGAACGGGTGGACACCTGACTGGATGTACACCAGACCGGGTGGACACCTGACGGGATGGACACCTGACGGGGTGGACACCTGACGGGATGGACACCTGACGGGGTGGACACCTGACGGGATGGACACCTGACGGGATGGACACCTGACGGGGTGGACACCTGACTGGGAGGATTCCAGACGGGGTGGACACCTGACGCGGTGAACATGAGACGAAGTGGACACCTGACGGGGTGGAAACCTGACGGGATGGACACCCGAAGGTGTGGACACCTTACAGGGTGGACACCAAACTGGATGGACACCTGACGGGGTGGACACCAAACTGGATGGTTCCCTGACGAGGTGGACACCTGATGGGGTGGACAACTGACGGGGTGGACACCTGACGGATGGACACCTGACGGGGTGGACACCTGACGGATGGACACCTGACGGGGGGACTCCAGACGGGGTGGACACCAGACGGGGTAGACACCTGACAGGATGTACACCAGACCGGGTGGACACCTGACGGGGTGGACATCAGATGTGGTGGACACCTGACCGGGTTGACACCTGACAGGATGTACACCAGACCGGGTGGACACCTGACGGGGTGGACACCAGAAAGGGCGGACACCTGACGGAATGGACACCTGACGGAATGGACACCTGACGGGGTGGACATCTGAAATTGTGGACACCTAACGGGGAGGACTTAAGACGGGGGTGACACCAGACGGGGTGGACACCTGACGTGGTGGACACCAGACTGGGTGGACCTTTGACGGGGTGGACACCTGATGGGGTGGACACCTGACGAGGTGGACACCTGAAAGGGTAGACACCAGACGGGATGGACACCTGACAGGGTAGACTCTGACGGGATGGACACCTGACGAGGTGGACACCTGACGGGATGGGCACCTGAAACGGTGGACACCTAACGGGTTGGACACCTGAAAGGTTGGAAACCTATTGGAAAGGACACCAGACGGTGTAGACACCTGAAAGGGTGGACACGAGACGGAGTGGACATATGATGGAGTGGACACCTGACAGATAGGATTCTAGACGGGGTGGACACAAGACGGGGTGGACACCTGACGGGATGGACACCTGACGGGATGGACACCTGACGGGATGGACACCTGACGGGGTGGACACCTGACGGGGTGGACACCAGAAAGGATGGGAACCAGAAAGGGTGGACACCTGACGAAGTGGACACCCGATGGTGTGGACACCTGACAGGATTGACACCTGACGGGTGGACACTAAACTGGGTGAACCCCTGACGGGGTGGACACCTGATGGGGTGGACACCTGACGGGGTGGACACCTGACGGGATGGACACCTGACGTGGTGGACACCTGACGGGATGGACACCTGACGGGATGGACACCTGACGGGGTGGACACCTGACTGGGAGGATTCCAGACGGGGTGGACACCTGACGCGGTGAACATGAGACGAAGTGGACACCTGACGGGGTGGAAACCTGACGGGATGGACACCCGACGGTGTGGACACCTGACAGGGTGGACACCAAACTGGATGGACACCTGATGGGGTGGACACCAAACTGGATGGTCCCCTGACGAGGTGGACACCTGATGGGGTGGACAACTGACGGGGTGGACACCTGACGGATGGACACCTGACGGGGTGGACACCTGACGGATGGACACCTGACGGGGGGACTCAAGACGGGGTGGACACCAGACGGGGTAGACACCTGACAGGATGTACACCTGACCGGGTGGACACCTGACGGGGTGGACATCAGATGTGGTGGACACCTGACCGGGTTGACACCTGACAGGATGTACACCAGACCGGGTGGACACCTGACGGGGCGTACACCAGAAAGGGTGGACACCTGACGGAATGGACACCTGACGGAATGGACACCTGACGGGGTGGACATCTGAAATTGTGGACACCTAACGGGGAGGACTTAAGACGGGGGTGACACCAGACGGGGTGGACACCTGACGTGGTGGACACCAGACTGGGTGGACCTTTGACGGGGTGGACACCTGAAAGGGTGGACACCAGACGGGATGGACACCTGACAGGGTAGACCCCTGACGGGATGGACACCTGACGAGGTGGACACCTGACGGGATGGACACCTGAAACGGTGGACACCTAACGGGTTGGACACCTGAAAGGTTGGAAACCTATTGGAAAGGACACCAGACGGTGTGGACACCTGAAAGGGTGGACACGAGACGGAGTGGACACATGATGGAGTGGACACCTGACAGATAGGATTCTAGACGGGGTGGACACAAGACGGGGTGGACATCAGACGGGGTGGACACCTGACGGGATGGACACCTGACGGGATGGACACCTGACGGGATGGACACCTGACGGGGTGGACACCTGACGGGGTGGACACCAGAAAGGATGGAAACCAGAAAGGGTGGACACCTGACGAAGTGGACGCCCGATGGTGTGGACACCTGACAGGATTGACACCTGACGGGGTGGACACTAAACTGAGTGAACCCCTGACGGGGTGGACACCTGATGGGGTGGACACCTGACGGGGTGGATACCTGAAAGGTTGGACACCTGACGGGGTGGACACCTGAAAGGGTGGACACCTGACAGGGTGGACACCTGACGGAATGGACACCTGACGGGATGGACACTTGAAATTGAGGACACCTGACGGGGAGGACACCAGACAGGGTGGACCCCTGAAAGGGTGGACACCTAATGGGGAGGACACCTGACAGGGAGGATTCCAGACGGGGTGGACACCAGACGGGGTGGACATCAGACGGGGTGGACACCTGACCGGTTGGACACCTGACAGGATGTACACCAGACCGGGTGGACACCTGACGGGGTGGACACCAGAAAGGGTGGACACCTGACGGAATGGACACCTGACGGGGTGGACATCGGAAATTGTGGACACCTGAGGGGGAGGACACCAGATGGGGTGGACCCCTGAAAGGGTGGACACCTAACGGGGAGGACTTCAGACGGGGTGGACACCAGACGGGGTGAACACCTGACAAGGTGGACACCTGACCGGGTGGACACCTGACGGATGAACACCTGACGTGGGGACACCAGACGGGGAGGACATCACACGGGGTGAACACCTAACGGGATGGACACCTGACGGGGTGGACACCTGACGGGGTGGACACCTGACGGGGTGGACACCAGATGGGGTGGACCCCTGAAAGGGTGGACACCTAACGGGGAGGACTTCAGACGGGGTGGACACCAGACGGGGTGAACACCTGACAAGGTGGACACCTGATGGGATGGACACCTGACGGGATGGACACCTGACGGGATGGACACCTGACGGGATGGACACCTGACGTAATGGACACCTGACGGGATGAACACCTGACGGGGTGGACACCAGAAAGGATGGAAACCAGAAAGGGTGGAAACCTGGAGAGGTGGACACCTGACGAAGTGGACACCCGATGGTGTGGACACCTGACAGGATGGACACCTGACGGGGTGGACACCAAACTGGGTGGACCCCTGACGGGGTGGACACCTGATGGGGTGGACACCTGACGGGGTGGACACCTGAAAGGTTGGACACCTGACAGGGTGGACACCTGAAAGGGTGGACACCTGACGGGATGGACACCTGACAGGGTGGACACCTGACGGAATGGACACCTGACGGGATGGACACCTGACGGGGGGACTCCAGACAAGGTGGACACCAGACGGGGAGGACATCACACGGGGTGAACACCTAACGAGATGGACACCTGACGGGGTGACACCTGATGGGGTGGACACCTGACGGGGTGGACACCTGAAAGGTTGGACACCTGACAGGGTGGACACCTGAAAGGGTGGACACCTGACAGAGAGGATACTAAACGGGGTGGACTTAAGACGGGGTGGACACCAGCCGGGGTGGACACCTGACGGGGTGGACACCTGACGGGGGAACTCCAGACGGGGTGGACACCAGACGGGGTGGACACCAGACCGGGTGGACACCTGACGGGGTGGACACCAGACGGGGTGGACATCAGACCGGGTGGACACCTGACCGGGTGGACACCTGACAGGATGTACACCAGACCGGGTGGACACCTGACGGGGTGGACACCTGAAAGGTTGGACACCTGACGGAATGGACACCTGACGGGGAGGACATCACATGGGGTGAACACCTAACGAGATGGACACCTGACGGGGTGGACACCTGACGGGGTGGACTCCTGATGGAGTGGACACCTGACGGAGGATTCCAGATGGGGTGGACACCAGACGGGGTGGACATCAGACGGGGTGTACACCTGACCGGGTGGACACCTGATAGGATGTACACCAGACCGGGTGGACACCTGACGGGGTGGACACCTGAAAGGGTGGACACCTGACGGAATGGACACCTCACGGGGTGGACATCTGAAATTGTGGACACCTGACGGGGAGGACACCAGACGGTGTGGACCCCTGAGAAAGTGGACACCTAACGGGGTGGACACCTGACGGGGTGGACACCTGACAGGTTGGACACCTGACGGATGAACACCTGACGGGGGGTCTCCAGACGGGGTGGACACCAGACGGGGAGAACATCACACGGGGTGAACATCTAACGGGATGGACACCTGACAGGGTGGACACCTGACGGGGTGGACACCAGACGGAGTGGACACCAGACGGGATGGACATCAGACGGGGTGGACACCTGACCGGGTGGACACCAGACAGGATGTACACCAGACCGGGTGGACACCTGACGGGATGGACACCTGAAGGGTGGACACTTGACGGGATAGACACCTGACGGGGTGGACACCTGACGGGATGGAAACCTGACGCGGTGGACATCTGACGGGGTGGACACATGACGGGATGGACACCTGATGGGGTGAACACCTGAAGGGGTGGACACCTGAAGGGGTGGACACCTGATGGGGTGGACACCTGAAGGGGTGGACACCTGACGCGGTGAACACCAGACGAAGTGGACACCTGAAGGGGTGGACACCTGACGGGGTGGATACCTGACGAGGTTAACACCAGACGGGGTGGACACCAGACGGGGTGGACACCAGACGGGGTGGACACCAGACGGGGTGGACACCAGACGGGATGGAAACCTGACGTGATGGACTCCTGACAGAATGGTCACCATTCAGGGTAAAACCTGAAGGGGTGGACACCAGACGGTGTTGACACCAGACGGGGAGGACACCTGACGGGGTGGACACCAGACGGGGTGGACACCTGACGGGGTGGACATTAGACGGAGTGGTCTCCTGACGGGTGAACACCAGATGCAGTGGACTCCTGACGGGATGGACGCCTGACGGGATGGACACCTGAAAGGGTGGACACCTGACGGGGTGGACACCTGAAAGGTGCAAAACCTATTGGAAAGGACACCAGACGGTGTGGACACCTGAAAGGGTGGACACCTGACGGGGAGGACACTAGACGGGGTGGACACCAGACAGGGTGGACACCAGCCGGGGTGGACACCAGTAGTATAAACCGGGCCAAACACGTGCAATTTTGTTTTTTTCCCATGCACGTGTTTTTTTCGTTACCCCGCTGACCCGTGCACAGGCATTGCTAATATGCACGTCTTTGGCCCCTGGGTTTTACGAACTTTTTTCAGCATGCACGTCTTTGGCCCCTGGGTTTTCTCGATTTTTTTCTCCATGCCGGTCATTGGCGCAAGGGTTTTCTCAAATATTTTCTACAAGTTGCTCTATGACCCCTGCCATTTAGCTCAAGGGGATTAAATTGCCGGTCCCTGTCTCGTGTGTTTTGTGTTACCTCAGTAACCCTTGCACAGGCATCACCATTGGTCAATGACGTCATCGGGTAGCCAATCTTCAATTTGCCTGGGGGTTGGATTAAGTGGACACGATCCGTCATACCTGTTTTTCGTTACAGTTTTGAGGGGACACGATCCGTCATACCTGTTTTTCGTTACAGTTTTGTGGGGACACGTTCCGTCATACCTTTTTTTCGTTACAGTTTTGAGGGGACACGATCCGTCATACCTGTTTTTCGTTACAGTTTTGTGGGGACACGTTCCGTCATAGCTTTTTTTCGTTACAGTTTTGAGGGGACACGATCCGTCATACCTGTTTTTCGTTACAGTTTTGTGGGGACACGTTCCGTCATACCTTTTTTTCGTTACAGTTTTGAGGGGACACGATCCGTCATACCTGTTTTTCGTTACCCGAGTGGGTGATTGCCTTATTATCAATAAGGCAATAAGGCAATAAGGCATTAAATTTATCGTAAATATGGGAGGAACGTACGATAAATTTGAAGCTAGATAAAGGGAGATTAGGTCCAGGACGGTTGGGTTGATGTGTAAAAACAAAACACCTACCCAACAATATAGCTACAATATTGAACACAATTCCAAGTTTTAAAGGAGAGGGGCTGTTAGGTTCATACCCAATACATCATTTTTCTATGAATATGGTTACAATGTTCAACAAAGAACCTAGTAGGTTAAGCACAGTGCGGATAGGTTCATATCCAAAACTTTACTTTTCGAAGAAAATAGATAAAATATTCAACAAAGCTCCAAGACTTCTTCAGGTTAGGCACGGGCATTTAGGTTCATATCCAAAAAACATCACTTCTCTGAGTATATGTTGCATCAGAGGTTAGGTCCAGGTTTATATGGAATGGGTGAAAAAGTGGGTAAAATGGGCTTTGGCTGTGCTATGATACACAACATTTAGGCATATTTGGTGGGAATTGTCTCCAATTTGGTGGCGATAGCTTAAATTTCCCCAACTTTAATCAAATCTGCTAGGTCTGGGTTCGGTAAGGCTATGTAGGGTAGGTTGGAATATGTGAAAACTGGGGTAAAATGGTCTTTGGCTGTACTATGTAACAAAACATTTTAGGTATATTTGGTGGAAATTGTCTTAAATATAGTTGAATTTAGGTGAGTAAGCATAAATTTCTCGAACTGTAATCAAATCTAGCTTAGGATATGCTAGGTCAGGTTAGATAAGGTTGTGTAGGGTAAGATGGAATAGGTGAAAACTTGGGTGAAATGAACTTTGGCTATGCTAAGATACAAAACATTTGGGTAAATTCGGTGGAAATTAGCTTAAATTAGGCTGAATTTAAATGGGAAAGGCATAAATTTCGCCAACTTAATCAAATCTAACTTTGGATATGCCAGGTGAGGCTGGGTAGGGTTGTATAGGGAAGGTTGGGATAGGTGAAAACTCAGCTAAAATGAGCTTTGGCCGTGCTATGTTACAAAACATTTTTGGGTATATTTGGTGGAAATTGTCTTAAATTAGGTTAAATTTGTGTGGGATAATTTAATTTTTGCCAACTTTAACCAAATCTAGGTTTGGATATGCTAGGATAGGTTAGGTAAGGTTGCGTGGGGTATGATGGAATAGGAAATAATGTAGGTAAAAATGGGCTTTGGCGATGCTATGTTACACAACATTTGGATATATTTGGTGGGAATTGTCTTAAATTAGGTCGAATTCAGGTGGCATATCTTAAATTTCGCCAACTTTAACCAAATCCAGGTTTGGATATGCTAGGTTAGGTTAGGTGAGGTTGTGTAGGGTAGGATGGAAATAGGAGAAAATGTTGGTAAAAATGGGCTTCGGCAGTGCTTTGCTACACAACATTTGGGTATATTTGGTGGAAATATACCCATATGTATATTTCCACCAAAGTATGTATCTTAATAAATTTTAACCTTATATTATTTAACATCAACAAATTAGATTTCGAATGTTAAAACCAATATCAACCAATTAAAGGGTTTAACATTTAATGTTCAAAATTGTTCAAACTGGAATAAATATATAACACTGTACGGTACAGTTGTGTTTAATTATGTTTTGTGATTCCTTTGGAAAAGGTATTTGTGCACCAAGTACTACAAGGTCATTATGAGATACGCTGAATGTTCTCAATATACCATCTGAATACGCTTCACTTTGCGTTAATCATTGGACGTCCTAATGATTAAGGTCCCCAAAAGGAATTAATCAGACCTCAGTGGATATTTTTACTATCCCTCTCTCTCTCTCTCAGAGCATCCCCTTATGTGTTGTATGTGGGTGCTGAAGTTCAGTCTCTTGTCTATGTACAGGTGAAAGAACTTCCCATAATTGTTATTGCTAATGTTTACTTGTAATACTGGGTATACATCCGGTGTTCTTACCCTCGACCGCCGTATGATCTGAAATACCCTCGACCAGCCGCGGCCGTATGGTCTGAAACATACAAATATTTACAATGGGGGGGGGGGGTGCATAGTTTACACAAATGAACTATGTTTCTTAACTGGAAGCACTCGTACAACATAATTTACACGATTTCTCAGGATTATTATACTCCTTACCAGCATATATACAGTATAGTACCTAGAAGGTTCTCTTCAATGATATAGCAAGTTGATATCTAAGATAATTAAAAGAACCCAATCAAACTACTGTGGAAATGTGCAGGACAAACATATCAATTGTGACACTAGCTCTCCACATATGGCATTTCCTTAATTTAGAAACTGTACTTGTGGTCGATCTCGAACCCATGTTGTTGATGTGACGATGTGTTATGAATTTTGTGGCTAGCTCCTCAAGATTGTAACTTGCTTAGATAAATAAATTGTGTGTTCAGTCCCTGAACCCATTATGTGATAAATTAACTAAACTAAAAACTATAGTATAGCGACGAAACCTGAACTGCATAATGTAAATAGGGATTAACCAGAAAAAGATATAGGTGAAGAATAACACCAGGTGTTTTATTACTAACATTCTTAAGCACAACTGGCAAATACTTCGTCTGGTGATTTGTTTGGTTTGAGTTTAATATATGTTTAATAACAATAAAACAGAGAATGACTGAGACAACTCTTAGGTTCAAACGCTTTACCCCCAAGAGCTTAATAAAAATATTCAAGTTATTGAACGATTTTTATTTGAATTGTTCTACCGGAAAGATATTTAGAGAAGTTTTTTAGTGATTATATATGTGCTGTTTAGAAACAGCACATCTGGATGGTCTCTCTCTCTCGAGTCCTGCTGCCAGATTGGGTTAAAAAAGCAGTCCCCGTGGTATAGTGGTAAAGCACTCGTTTGTACAGTATCTACCGGGGAGAATTGACCAGGTGCCATTCCTTAACAGTAGCCTAGCTCTGTTCACCCAGCAGTGAATGGGTACACGGTTTGAAGGGTTGTGTTCCAGGGTCAAAATTAGGATTAAGGACATGCCCGAAACGCTATGCGTGGTAGTGACTTTACAAGACTGTAAGAACTCTTGTATATATAAATAAAAAAAAAATAAAAAAGTAGCTAATTAGGCTAGTTAGTTTTGACTGCTCTCATAAATCAACTCATCATCTTTATAGACGTTTGGCTACTAATGTTAAAGTCAATGATTGATTAGTTATCCACATATAAATGTAATATGTGTAAATGACAGCTGCGTCAAGCAGCCTGGTGGACCAAACTACAAACTGGAGGAGGCCTGGTCCTCGGGGGTAATTAGCTTTGGGTAATTACACGGACCCCTCGGGTGACGTGATGAATATGGGGGGCACAGTAAACTAAGACTCACAGGATGAGTATGTGGTTCAAAATATATACAAAATATATATATACAATATATGACAAAGTTTTTAAAGCATATTATATGTTTCTGAATTTCTCCTGATATATAATATATAAGGCTTATACTTAAGTTAAGAGCTGTACTTGAAGATGACATTCCCCGGTTTGGCACCTTCTTTTGAAAATTACTTGCTTGTGGCTGACATATATAATCTGACTGTGTCAGTCATAATTCACCTAGACATCGATCCTGTGTCATATAATGATAGAGTGCAATTAAAGTAATATTGCAACTTTATAGGAAATCGTTAAATCATAAATATATCTTGGTTCTTATATTTGAAATATTGTTACATTCAACGTTTGAAAACAAAGTTTATATCTGTATTTTTAATAAAATATAAAACATTAATGTTTATCAACTCCTCTCTGTTAGTTTAGTTCATTTATTATGCACCCCATACCCATCTTGTGGGCGGTAGTGGAAAGGGTTACAGAGGCACATAATGGGCTGAGGGACTGACGTGCTTATCTCTGAAGCTAGACACAGATATAATGAAATAATCAATGATGGAGTCAGAATCTGTCTCCTGTGGATTCCTTCCCATATTGGTCTCCGAATGCATGATAGAACTGATGAGTTGGCCAAGACTTTTGCTCGTAAAGAGGGAATTGATTACCAACTTGGACTGCCTTTGAGCCGCCTGAGGGCAGTAATATCCCAGGAACATCAACTAAATTTCGGAGACTTGAGGCAAAGTGAAATTCACACCAGTTACCCCATCTATCATCATTCTATTATGCAGGAGGTACCGCACGTCTATGGGTCATCCAATAATGTTAGCAGATTTCTAGAAGTTACCACTATTAGGTTTAGGCTCGGCTACAAGTACCTCTGGGAATTTGTAACATCTGCTGATGTAGATTTGACTAAATGTAAACTCTGTCAGCAGAACTATTCGCATATTTTGCGTCATTATATAATGGAATGTGAAAAAAATTGCGGAATTTAGAGATAACACCATCAATAGTGTCCCAGAAATGTGTAAGTACTTCATTCATATTGATGTGCTGCCCGAAATCTTAGCGAAGTATCCACAATTTGCTTACTGTAAGTTATGCATGCACATGACTGTAAAGCTGCCGCGCAGTTGGGTGGGTGTGGAGCACATGACTGTAAAGCTGCCGCGCAGTTGGGTCGGTGTGGAGCAAGACTAGTAACTGTGCGACTCCTCATAGATGTAAAGTGCCTTGTATAGTGACTGTTGTGAGCCTCTTGTTGAATCACTTGTGACACAAAAGATTACTGATGTGTGTATTTGTGTGGGTGATTAAATATGTATGTGCATGTATATTTGTATACGTATGTATATGTACATGTATGCATAAGTATGTGTACATTAATAATTTTGTAACTAGCGTCAAAAGAGTGTTATTTGCTTAGCTAAACGAACTAGAGGGTTCAGTTCCTGAACCGATTATGTGCCTCTGTAATCCTTTACACCACCGCCCACGGGATGGGTATTATGGGGTGCATAATAAACAAAGAAAATGAATGGGCCGAACCCCACAATTCATTTAACTAAGCAAGTTACAATTTTGATGAGCTAGTTACAAAATTCACTATAAGTCGTCACATCATAAATGGGTTCGAGATCGACCACAAGTAGTGCATTACATAATTTATTAGTATTGTGCAGCCTGTGATCCCCGCCTGGCTGAATACTGATACCTAGGTAGTTTTCATGTGTCCGGACACCGGCGATAAGGTGGTATTATTTATTTAACTTAAGAGATATATATTTTTAAATGTTTTCACATTAACGGCTACATCTTCCTTTCTTCTGACATATAGATTTTTAAGATTAATTAAAATATATGGAAACTAATTCTGCAATTTATTGGCTGGTGTGCAGGGCTTCACACTCTCAGAGCTAGCCATCAAGTAACTATCAAAACGCATATATCTTAGTTTTCACTTCAGTTATATTTATGACAAAGGATTTTAAATGTAGCTTATATTTCTACCTTTCTAATGACATAAATACTTTCGTTAATTACAATATCTAGATCAAACTAACATTGATTTTCAAAAGGTTGTATATTTTCCATCAATGGAGAGCATCAGCCAAGAAGCCTTTAAAATATGAATATCTTTCCTCACCCAATAAGATCTAATCTCTGAATAAAACGCAAAGAACTACTTGATTGTAACCTATCCACCCCTGCCCATTGGATGGGGGAGAGGGGGTTATGTGTAGGATAAACATATCAATTGTGACACTAGCCTCCCATATATGTCAGTTATATGTGGGAGATGAAGCTTATATCTCGAGATCGACTTGTGGTCGATCTCGAGCCCATCGTTGATGTGACAATGTGCATTGACTTTTGTAAGTAGCTTATCAAGATTATAACTTGCTTGGCTATATGAATTGTGGGGCTCAGTCCCTGAGCCCATTATGTGCCTCTGTAACACTACACTATCGCCCATAGGACGGGTATGGGGTGCATAATAAATGAACTAAACTAAGCTCTGCCTTTTTGATAACATATACAATTATAAGCTTCATTTGTGAATCTCAATTAATTAAACAATATATCACAGAGCCTGTAGGGTTCGGTGAGATGAGCGAAGAGACATGGGAGATTTTACATAAGTACAGTACATGGAAGTTTAAGTAGCGAACGCATGTCAACGAATAACGAGCATATATAACAAAACTATTGTCCTATGAAGTCGATTTAACTTCCAAACATATATTTTTTAATAAATGTTAAATGTTTTCTGGCTAGTTATGTTAGATTTTATTAAAAATACGTATTCTACTTGTTAACATTATAATTTAAATTTGTGATAATTTGTGCATAGAAGTGCGACAACTGGATATGCCAACAAACACTTTCCAAACAACGATATATCTTGGATAAGTCGCTCCACAACATTGACGCTTGGACCGTCGACTTCCTTTGATGCTACTTATTTACTTATTTCATAATGAAATTATATTAGTTTGGAGTAAATATATGTTTTCTCATGTTCTGCATTCAGCACCCACATTATAGTGAGTAAATATACCATATTACTTCATTACTTAAATAATGCTAGGAGGGTTTGAGTAGCTTTGGGTCTTTAGTGGACAGAATCTCCAATAGATGGGGCGAGAGTCGCCCCATCTCTCTCGCCCGAGCAAGAGTCGAAACTTAATTTAAAATTGATATATCTTTGTCCTCGAACATGATATATTTCATTTGGTGCAATCATAATAATGTTCATATCTCGGTCTTTCTGGAGGCATATAAGATTTTAGGCTTTATTATCGTATCTTTGTTAATTATACAATATATCTGCAAGTGCGTAGGCGTCTGCACTCCATGCCCGACAAGCTACTGAGCGCTACTATAAAAACATATGTATCTTCACTTGAGCTATAAATATGTATATTGTAATGTATTTAAAATGAAGCTCATATTTCTATCTTGCTTAAGACATATATAACATTCGTGTTTATTAATGATTTTACGTGAAATAAACATTGATCTGAGAGAGAGTTGCTCTGTCATTCAGTCTGTACGGGGTGGGAGCTCCGTAATTTTTAAAATACATGTAAATACAAAATGTAAATACAAAATACATGTAAATAAACCGACCCTGACCCTGACGGGGTGGACACCTGACAGGACTGACACCTGACAGTGTGGACACCAGACGGTGTTGACACCTCACGGGGTTGACACCATACGGGCTGGACACCTTAGGTGGAGGACTCCAGACGGGGTGGACACCAGACGGGGTGGACACCAGACGGGGTGGACACCTGACCGGGTAGACACCTGACAGGATGGACACTAGACCGGGTGGAAACCTGACGGGGTGGACGCCTTACGGGATGGACACCTGACGGGATGGACACCTGACGGGGTGGACACCTGACGGGGTGGACACCTGACGGGGTGGACGCCTTACGGGATGGACACCTGACGGGATGGACACCTGACGGGGTGGACACCTGACGGGGTGGACACTTGACGGGATGGACACCTGACGGGGTGGACACCACACGGGGTGGACACCTGACGGGGTGGACACCTGACGGGATGGACACCTTAGGTGGAGGACTCCAGACGGGGTGGACACCAGACGGGGTGGACACCAGACGGGGTGGACACCTGACCGGGTAGACACCTGACAGGATGGACACCACACGGGGAGGACACCTGACGGGGTGGACACCACACGGGGTGGACACCTGACGGGGTGGACACTTGACGGGATGGACACCTGACGGGATGGACACCACACGGGGTGGACACCTGACGGGATGGACACCTGACAGGGTGGACACCTGACCGGGTAGACACCTGACAGGATGGACACCACACGGGGTGGACACTTGACGGGATGGACACCTGACGGGGTGGACACCTGACGGGGTGGACACTTGACGGGATGGACACCTGACGGGGTGGACACCACACGGGGTGGACACCTAACGGGATGGACACCTGACGGGATGGACACCTGACAGGGTGGACACCTGACGCGGTGGACACCTGACGGGGTGGACACCTGACGGGGTGGAAACCAGACGGGGTGGACACGTGACAGGGTGGACACTAAACGGGATGGACACCTGACGGGATGGACACCAGACAGGGTGGACACGTGACAGGGTTGACACCATACGGGCTGGACACCTTAGGTGGAGGACTCCAGACGGGGTGGACACCTGACGGGTTGGACACCTGACAGGGTGAACACCTGACCGGGTGGACACCAGACGGAGTGGACACCTGACAAGGGTGGACACCTGACGGGGTGGACACCTGACGGGGTGGACACCTGATGGGTGGACACCTGACGGGATGGACACCTGACGTGATGGACACCTGACGGAGTGGACACCTGACGGGGTGGACACCTGTGGGTGAACACCAGATGCAGTGGACACCCGAGGGGATGGACAACAAACGGGGTGGACACCCGAGGGGATGGACAACAAACGGGGTGGACACCAGACGGAGTGGACACCTGATGAGGTGGACACCAGACGGGGTGGACACCTGACGGATGGACACCAGACGGGGTGGACACCTGACGGGATGGACACCTGACGGGATGGACACCTGAATTGATGGACACCTGACAGGGTTGATACCTGACGGGATGGACACCTGACGGGATGGACACCTGACGGGATGGACACCTGACAGGGTGGACACCTGACGGGATGGACACATGACGGCGTGGACACCTGACGGGATGGACACCTTACGGGGTGAACACCTGACGGGATGGACACCTGACGGGATGGACACCTGACGGGATGGACACCTGACAGGGTGGACACCTGACGGGATGGACACCTGACAGGGTGGACACCTGACGGGATGGACACCTGACAGGGTGGATACCTGACGGGATGGACACCAGACGAAGTAGACACCTAACAGGGGTGGACACGTGACGGGGTGGACATGTGACAGGGTGGACACTTGACGGCGTGGACACCTGACGGTGTTTACAACTGACGGGGTGGACACCTGACGGGGTGGACACCAGACGAAGTAGACACCTAACAGGGGTGGACACCTGACGGGGTGGACATGTGACAGGGTGGACACTTGACGGGGTGGACACCTGACGGGGTGGACACCTGACTCGGTGAACACCTGACGGAGTGGACACCAGACGGAGTGGACACCTGACAAGGGTGGACACCTGACTGGGTGGACACCTGACGGGGTGGACACCTGACGGGGTGGACACCTGATGGGTGGACACCTGACGGAATGGACACCTGACGTGATGGACACCTGACGGAGTGGACACCTGACGGGGTGGACACCTGTGGGTGAACACCAGATGCAGTGGACACCCGAGGGGATGGACAACAAACGGGGTGGACACCCGAGGGGATGGACAACAAACGGGGTGGACACCAGACGGAGTGGACACCTGATGAGGTGGACACCAGACGGGGTGGACACCTGACGGATGGACACCAGACGGGGTGGACACCTGACGGGATGGACACCTGACGGGATGGACACCTGAATTGATGGACACCTGACAGGGTTGATACCTGACGGGATGGACACCTGACGGGATGGACACCTGACGGGATGGACACCTGACAGGGTGGACACCTGACGGGATGGACACATGACGGCGTGGACACCTGACGGGATGGACATCTTACGGGGTGAACACCTGACGGGATGGACACCTGACGGGATGGACACCTGACGGGATGGACACCTGACAGGGTGGACACCTGACGGGATGGACACCTGACAGGGTGGACACCTGACGGGATGGACACCTGACAGGGTGGATACCTGACGGGACGGACACCAGACGAAGTAGACACCTAACAGGGGTGGACACGTGACGGGGTGGACATGTGACAGGGTGGACACTTGACGGCGTGGACACCTGACGGTGTTTACAACTGACGGGGTGGACACCTGACGGGGTGGACACCAGACGAAGTAGACACCTAACAGGGGTGGACACCTGACGGGGTGGACATGTGACAGGGTGGACACTTGACGGGGTGGACACCTGACGGGGTGGACACCTGACTCGGTGAACACCTGACGGAGTGGACACCAGACGGAGTGGACACCTGACAAGGGTGGACACCTGACTGGGTGGACACCTGACGGGGTGGACACCTGACGGGGTGGACACCTGACGGGGTGGACACCTGACTGGTTGAACACCTGACGGAGTGGACACCAGACGGAGTGGACACCAGACGGAGTGGACACCTGACAAGGGTGGACACCTGACTGGGTGGACACCTGACGGGGTGGACACCTGACAAGGGTGGACACCTGACGGGGTGGACACCTGACGGGGTGGACACCAGACGGAGTGGACACCTGATGGGGTGGACACCAGACGGGGTGGACACCTGTGGGTGAACACCAGATGCAGTGGACACCCGAGGGGATGGACAACAAACGGGGTGGACACCAGACAGAGTGGACACCTGACGAGGTGGACACCAGACGGGGTGGACACCAGGCGGGGTGGACATCTGACGGGGTGGACACATTACGGGATGGACACCTGACAGGGTGAACACCTGACAGGATGGACACCTGACAGGGTGAACACCTGACAGGATGGACACCTGACAGGGTGAACACCAGACGGGGTGGACACCTGACGGGATGGCCACCTGATAGGGTGGATACCTGACAGGGTGGACACCTGACAAGGGTGGACACCTGACGGGGTGAACACCAGACGAAGTAGACACCTGACGGGGTGTCCACCCCGAAAAAATATAAAGGATAAATATATATATATATATATATATATATATATATATATATATATATATATATATATATATATATATATATATATATATATACATATATATTTACTCTATTTGAACTTTGTTACAAAAAAGGAGTTACATATGGGTTACAAAGATGGTTGTCATAGGTTGTCGAGTTCCTCCAGCTCCTCAGATGGCGGGCAGGAACCCTGGATGCAGTGCGCATTTCCCCTCGGTATCGCCACACTGAGGCGCTGGAAAAGAAAGCTTGCAGCTCTCGGGTCCCTTGTTGTTTCAATGAGCCTAGAACCCAGTTCCTTCAAAAAACTGGTAGCGCTTTTACCCCAGGCGCCGAGTGTCTCAGAAGCAATGGGGACAAAATTGTAGTGGTGATCCAGTTCTCTATACTTATGGGATTTGGCTACTTCCCTGTGGGTGGCAGCGCCACCTGGTTGTGCAACACTGAGGTTAATGTAGGTGTTAGCCAGGGTTGATACGCACGTGTAGTCCCATACCAACTGCTTGCCATTCTTCCAGGGGTTCACTGTGATACCATCCGGGCGACCAATAAGAGCATCAGAGTTACGGGGCGTTAGGTAACGGGGCTCTCTTTCAGCTGGGCATCCAGCTGTGGTGAGGCTCCTCTTGATGATGTCGTTAACTTCACTGTGCCTCGAGTGCCATCCCCCTGTGCTTTGGCAGAGTAGGCCATGGTGGCCGTACCTGTCAGCCACCACCTCGCCGCAAATACACCTATATCTGGTGTGGATTGGGGCAGCAAGGCGGAGGGCCACAGCAATTCGGAGGGCGTGTGGTGTGAGACGCGTGCCAGTTGCCGACATTGGGGTTGCTAACAGGAAATCCCCTGCATGTGGGGAAATCCCCTGTACACACATATATATATATATATATATATATATATATATATATATATATATATATATATATATATATATATATATATATATATATATATATATATATATATATATATATATATATATATATATATATAAATATATATATATATATGCTAAGAAATCTTAGGAAACAACACAGAAATCGTCGATAGATACAACGATAGCAGGCGGCTCGACGTCTGCGAGGCACTACACATCAAGAAGTCAACACCAGCAATCAACAGCCAATTAATGCACAACTATATTCTACCCACTTAAAGACTCCGCTCCAATATAGAAACATCAAGAAATATGGGCCAATAAAAATAGGCCTTCTGCAGTTACCTACTTTTAATACCTGTTTGTATTTCATTGTTTCGTGTTCTGTCTTGTGTTAAAAGTTTATTTTCACCTCATCCAAAACTATTGTAACATGTCACTTCACCCAAATGTAGGTATAAAAACTCGAAAGATGTTTAAGCTCTATTCAGTTAAAGTTGTGTGTGTTTGTGTAAACTTTGTCTTTGAAAATGTAATAAGTTTTACGAAACGCGCTCAAGTGTCGCGTCAGACTAAAAAATAAAAATGAATTTTGGAGAATTGATCTTTGAATTACCATCAACAGTGAAAAGAAACATAAGAAAGATCGAGAAAATTCGTGTTAGAATTATTAATCTTACTTTTTCGGTCATATTTAATAATATATGTCTACAGGAAAGACTGCTACCAAAATATATATATATATATATATATATATATATATATATATATATATATATATATATATATATATATATATATATATATATATATAAATATATATATATATATATATATATATATATATATATATATATATATATATATATATATATATATATATATATATATATATATATATAACTGAAAACTCACACCCCAGAAGTGACTCGAACCCATACTTCCACAACTGGTATGTACAGGGACGCCTTAATCCGCTTGACCATCACGACCGGACATAAGGAAGTGATAGCCGAGGCTATATGAACCACTTCCCCGCCGGCACTCGGATGGTAATCTTGGGCATAGCATTTTATCAAATCACCTCATTCTTTGGGGCACACGTGAGGAACACAAATGCAAACAAGCCTGAATGGTCCCCAGGACTATATACAACTGAAAACTCACACCCCAGAAGTGACTCGAACCCATACTCCCACAACTGGTATGTACAGGGATGCCTTAATCCGCTTGACCATCACGACCGGACATAAGGAAGTGATAGCCGAGGCTATATGAACCACTTCCCCGCCGGCACTCGGATGGTAATCTTGGGCATAGCATTTTATCAAATCACCTCATTCTTTGGGGCACACGTGAGGAACACAAATGCAAACAAGCCTGAATGGTCCCCAGGACTATATACAACTGAAAACTCACACCCCAGAAGTGACTCGAACCCATACTCCCACAACTGGTATGTACAGGGACGCCTTAATCCGCTTGACCATCACGACCGGACATAAGGAAGTGATAGCCGAGGCTATATGAACCACTTCCCCGCCGGCACTCGGATGGTAATCTTGGGCATAGCATTTTATCAAATCACCTCATTCTTTGGGGCACACGTGAGGAACACAAATGCAAACAAGCCTGAATGGTCCCCAGGACTATATACAACTGAAAACTCACACCCCAGAAGTGACTCGAACCCATACTCCCACAACTGGTATGTACAGGGACGCCTTAATCCGCTTGACCATCACGACCGGACATAAGGAAGTGATAGCCGAGGCTATATGAACCACTTCCCCACCGGCACTCGGATGGTAATCTTGGGCATAGCATTTTATCAAATCACCTCATTCTTTGGGGCACACGTGAGGAACACAAATGCAAACAAGCCTGAATGGTCCCCAGGACTATATACAACTGAAAACTCACACCCCAGAAGTGACTCGAACCCATACTCCCACAACTGGTATGTATAGGGACGCCTTAATCCGCTTGACCATCACGACCGGACATAAGGAAGTGATAGCCGAGGCTATATGAACCACTTCCCCGCCGGCACTCGGATGGTAATCTTGGGCATAGCATTTTATCAAATCACCTCATTCTTTGGGGCACACGTGAGGAACACAAATGCAAACAAGCCTGAATGGTCCCCAGGACTATATACAACTGAAAACTCACACCCCAGAAGTGACTCGAACCCATACTCCCACAACTGGTATGTACAGGGACGCCTTAATCCGCTTGACCATCACGACCGGACATAAGGAAGTGATAGCCGAGGCTATATGAACCACTTCCCCGCCGGCACTCGGATGGTAATCTTGGGCATAGCATTTTATCAAATCACCTCATTCTTTGGGGCACACGTGAGGAACACAAATGCAAACAAGCCTGAATGGTCCCCAGGACTATATACAACTGAAAACTCACACCCCAGAAGTGACTCGAACCCATACTCCCACAACTGGTATGTACAGGGACGCCTTAATCCGCTTGACCATCACGACCGGACATAAGGAAGTGATAGCCGAGGCTATATGAACCACTTCCCCGCCGGCACTCGGATGGTAATCTTGCGCATAGCATTTTATCAAATCACCTCATTCTTTGGGGCACACGTGAGGAACACAAAAAAGAAAAAAGTCCTGGGGACCATTCAGGCTTGTTTGCATTTGTGTTCCTCACGTGTGCCCCAAAGAATGAGGTGATTTGATAAAATGCTATGCCCAAGATTACCATCCGAGTGCCGGCGGGGAAGTGGTTCATATAGCCTCGGCTATCACTTCCTTATGTCCGGTCGTGATGGTCAAGCGGATCAGGCTTGTTTGCATATATATATATATATATATATATATATATATATATATATATATATATTATTATTATTATTATTAAATATGACCAAAAAGTAAGATTAATAATTCTAACACGAATTTTCTCAATCTTTCGTACATTACGCTTCACTGTTGGAGGTAAATCAAAAATCACTTCTCCAAAATTCATTTTTATTTCTAGTCTGACGCGACACGGGCGCGTTTCGTAAAACTTATTACATTTTCAAAGACTTCACAAATACACAACTGATTAGAACTTACGTATCTCTGATTTTATATCTACATTTGAGTGAGGTGGGAGGGGTGATGTGGCATTAACACAAGACAGAACAAGAGGGGATATTAATAGGGTATTAAAAGTATCAACACAAGACAGAACAGAAACAATGGGTATTGAATAGAAGTGTTTGTAGAAAGCCTATTGGTCCATATTTCTTGATGCTTCTATATTGGAGCGGAGTCTTGAGGTGGGTAGAATATAGTTGTGCAATAATTGGCTGTTGATTGCTGGTGTTGACTTTTTGATGTGTAGTGCCTCGCAAACGTCAAGCCGCCTGCTATCGCTGTATCTATCGATGATTTCTGTGTTGTTTACTAGGATTTCTCTGGCGATGGTTTGGTTATGGGAAGAGATTATATGTTCCTTAATGGAGCCCTGTTGCTTATGCATCGTTAAACGCCTAGAAAGAGATGTTGTTGTCTTGCCTATATACTGGGTTTTTTGGAGCTTACAGTCCCCAAGTGGGCATTTGAAGGCATAGACGACGTTAGTCTCTTTTAAAGCGTTCTGTTTTGTGTCTGGAGAGTTTCTCATGAGTAGGCTGGCCGTTTTTCTGGTTTTATAGTAAATCGTCAGTTGTATCCTCTGATTTTTGTCTGTAGGGATAACGTTTCTATTAACAATATCTTTCAGGACCCTTTCCTCCGTTTTATGAGCTGTGGAAAAGAAGTTCCTGTAAAATAGTCTAATAGGGGGTATAGGTGTTGTGTTAGTTGTCTCTTCAGAGGTTGCATGGCTTTTCACTTTCCTTCTTATGATGTCTTCGATGAAACCATTGGAGAAGCCGTTATTGACCTGCCTTACCCTACAGAGTTCTTCGTCGACTTGCTTCCATTCTGAGCTGTGGCTGAGAGCACGGTCGACGTATGCGTAAACAACACTCCTCTTGTACCTGTCAGGGCAGTCGCTGTTGGCATTTAGGCACATTCCTATGTTTGTTTCCTTAGTGTAGACTGCAGTTTGGAAACCTCCGCCCTTTTCCATGACTGTTACATCTAGAAAAGGCAGCTTCCCATCCTTTTCCGTCTCGTAAGTGAAACGCAGCACGGAACTCTGCTCAAATGCCTCCTTCAGCTCCTGCAGATGTCTGACATCAGGTACCTGTGTAAAAATGTCGTCAACATACCTGCAGTATATGGCCGGTTTCAAGTTCATGTCGACTAAGACTTTTTGCTCGATGGTACCCATGTAGAAGTTTGCAAACAGGACACCTAGGGGAGAACCCATGGCGACCCCATCTACTTGCTTATACATGTGCCCATCCGGGCTCAAGAAGGGTGCCTCTTTAGTACAAGCTTGGAGTAGTTTCCTCAGAATACTTTCTGGCATGTCAAGAGGAGTACAGGCTGGATCACGATACACTCTGTCGGCTATCATTCCGATTGTCTCGTCCACAGGTACGTTGGTAAACAGCGATTCTACGTCCAACGAGGTTCTTATCCCTGTGGCCCGTGTGCCCCGCAGTAAGTCCACAAATTCCTTTGGAGACTTCAGGCTGAAGGCGCAAGGAACATAAGGAGTCAGCAGGCCGTTGAGTCGCTTCGCCAGTCTGTACGTGGGTGTGGGTATCTGGCTAATGATTGGCCGAAGTGGGTTTCCAGGCTTGTGCGTCTTGACATTTCCATACGCATATCCAGGTTTATATTCCCCAATGATCTTTGGCAGGTGGAGTCCGGATTTCTTGGCGTTCACAGTTTCGATCAGTTTGTTGACCTTTGCTTTTAATTCGGCTGTAGTGTCCTTCGTTACCCTTTGGAACTTAGTTTGGTCAGAGAGTATGATGTTCATTTTCGCCAGATATTCGTCTTTTTTAAGAATGACATATTGGCGACTTGTCACCTCTCCTGACAACTATCTCCTTGTTCTCACGAAGGCTTTTAGCTGCCGCTTTAAGCTCGGGGGACAGTATGGTGCTTCTGTAGTTGCCTCGATTCTTTCCTCCTTCTGCAATAAGTTCTGCTTGTAAGGTATCTTTGGTAGTGACCTTCTTTTGTGTCTCGAGGTCGAATATGTCGTCCAACAGAATTTCCAACTCTACTTTCCGGCCATTTCACTCGGTCTAGACATAACATGACAGTTTATGCCCAGATTTAGGAGAGTGACTTGGTCCTCAGTGAGGTTAATTCCTGCAAGGTTCAGGAAGCCATCTCTTGGTCGTGGAATTGCCATAGGTCCTCCATATAATGTTGTTAGTTTCTTGATAATCTTTGTTTCAGTGCTGAGGTGATGTTGGTCTGTGAGGATGTCGAGGTGTTGTTCAATGCGGGTACGGATACTATGGTCGATGTTGCTATTTCTCCACTCGTTTGTAGCATGAAGTAGTTGCGTTTTGTTGTCTTTGATTTCATTCTCTGCCTTGTATATCTGATCACGAATCAGATCCTGGCGATATTTTATCGTGAAGGCTTGATTCCTTGCTGCTGGGTCGTGCACTTTAATATTAGTATATTTTGGTAGCAGTCTTTCCTGTAGACATATATTATTAAATATGACCGAAAAAGTAAGATTAATAATTCTAACACGAATTTTCTCAATCTTTCGTACATTATGCTTCACTGTTGGAGGTAAATCAAAAATCACTTCTCCAAAATTCATTTTTATTTCTAGTCTGACGCGACACGGGCGCGTTTCGTAAAACTTATTACATTTTCAAAGACTTCACAAATACACAACTGATTAGAACTTACGTATCTCTGATTTTATATCTACATTTGAGTGAGGTGGGAGGGGTGATGTGGCATTAACACAAGACAGAACAAGAGGGGATATTAATAGGGTATTAAAAGTATCAACACAAAACAGAACAGAAACAATGGGTATTGAATAGAAGTGTTTGTAGAAAGCCTATTGGTCCATATTTCTTGATGCTTCTATATTGGAGCGGAGTCTTGAGGTGGGTAGAATATAGTTGTGCAATAATTGGCTGTTGATTGCTGGTGTTGACTTTTTGATGTGTAGTGCCTCGCAAACGTCAAGCCGCCTGCTATCGCTGTATCTATCGATGATTTCTGTGTTGTTTACTAGGATTTCTCTGGCGATGGTTTGATTATGGGAAGAGATTATATGTTCCTTAATGGAGCCCTGTTGCTTATGCATCGTTAAACGCCTAGAAAGAGATGTTGTTGTCTTGCCTATATACTGGGTTTTTTGGAGCTTACAGTCCCCAAGTGGGCATTTGAAGGCATAGACGACGTTAGTCTCTTTTAAAGCGTTCTGTTTTGTGTCTGGAGCGTTTCTCATGAGTAGGCTGGCCGTTTTTCTGGTTTTATAGTAAATCGTCAGTTGTATCCTCTGATTTTTGTCTGTAGGGATAACGTTTCTATTAACAATATCTTTCAGGACCCTTTCCTCCGTTTTATGAGCTGTCTCCTCTTCTCCAGCTAGAGGTTATATTATTAAATAATGACACTCCTCTTGTATCCTGACAGGTACAAGAGGAGTGTTGTTAACGCATACGTCGACCGTGCTCTCAGCCACAGCTCAGAATGGAAGCAAGTCGACGAAGAACTCTGTAGGGTAAGGCAGGTCCTAGTCAATAACGGCTTCTCCAATGGTTTCATCGAAGACATCATAAGAAGGAAAGTGAAAAGCCATGCAACCTCTGAAGAGACAACTAACACAACACCTATACCCCCTATTAGACTATTTTACAGGAACTTCTTTTCCACAGCTCATAAAACGGAGGAAAGGGTCCTGAAAGATATTGTTAATAGAAACGTTATCCCTACAGACAAAAATCAGAGGATACAACTGACGATTTACTATAAAACCAGAAAAACGGCCAGCCTACTCATGAGAAACTCTCCAGACACAAAACAGAACGCTTTAAAAGAGACTAACGTCGTCTATGCCTTCAAATGCCCACTTGGGGACTGTAAGCTCCAAAAAACCCAGTATATAGGCAAGACAACAACATCTCTTTCTAGGCGTTTAACGATGCATAAGCAACAGGGCTCCATTAAGGAACATATAATCTCTTCCCATAACCAAACCATCGCCAGAGAAATCCTAGTAAACAACACAGAAATCATCGATAGATACTGCGATAGCAGGCGGCTTGACGTTTGCGAGGCACTACACATCAAAAAGTCAACACCAGCAATCAACAGCCAATTATTGCACAACTATATTCTACCCACCTCAAGACTCCGCTCCAATATAGAAGCATCAAGAAATATGGACCAATAGGCTTTCTACAAACACTTCTATTCAATACCCATTGTTTCTGTTCTGTCTTGTGTTGATACTTTTAATACCCTATTAATATCCCCTCTTGTTCTGTCTTGTGTTAATGCCACATCACCCCTCCCACCTCACTCAAATGTAGATATAAAATCAGAGATACGTAAGTTCTAATCAGTTGTGTATTTGTGAAGTCTTTGAAAATGTAATAAGTTTTACGAAACGCGCCCGTGTCGCATCAGACTAGAAATAAAAATGAATTTTGGAGAAGTGATTTTTGATTTATCTCCAACAGTGAAGCGTAATGTACGAAAGATTGAGAAAATTCGTGTTAGAATTATTAATCTTACTTTTTCGGTCATATTTAATAATATATGTCTACAGGAAAGACTGCTACCAAAATATACTAATATATATATATATATATATATATATATATATATATATATATATATATATATATATATATATATATATATATATATATATATATATATATATATATATATATATATATATATATATATATATATATATATATATTTATAATATGGAAGGGAGTACCACCTCTAGCTGGAAGAAGGGGGACCCATAGCCTCGGAGGAAACCACGCATAACGCATTAGAGGGAATGTTTAGATCCCCTCCAATACAGTTTCTGTGTGCTTCTCTCCTACCACCCCCTTCCTTTTTTATTTTTTGTGCTTTATTATGTATTTTATTATGTATTTGATGGTTACAAGATATACATGGGTTCATACAAAAATAATAATACAAAAAGGTGCTTAAAGGATATAGATCTCTTGAAAAACACGACAATGGGAGACATTGATGAATGTCACAGACGTGTTCGATCATTGTTGCTAGTCAAACTCTTCTTCGAATTCCTCTGAAGTTGGACTAGTGCCCAAGACGCAACAGGCATTTCCCCTCTGAATCGCAACACTGAGGCGCTGGAACAAGAAACTTTTTGCTCTCTGGTCTTTTGTAGCGCTGATCAATTTGTCCCCCAATTCCTTCAGGAACTTCAATGCACATTTTCCCCACGAACCGAGGGTCTCCGAGCCGATCGGAACAAAGCTGTAGCAGTGTGCCAAACCTCTATATTTAATAATTTTCTGCGATTCCCTGAAAGAAGCAGCACCACCGCTTTCACGTGTGCTGTAGTGGAGGTAGGTACTGGCCAGTGTGGCAGCGCACGTGTAGTCCCATACCACTTGCTTACCATCCTTCCAAGGTAGCAAGGTGACCCCATCTGGGCGCTTCTGAGGGTCGTTAGGTCTGGATAAGTGTGGTTCTCTTTGTGCCGGGCAGCGGGCTGTGGCGAGGCTTCTCTTGATGATGTCGTTAACTTCTTCATGTCTTGCAATTTTACCCTGTGATTTACGACATACCAGACCATGACGACCATATTGGTCTGCCATCGCAGTTCCGCAGATGCACCCATGTTCGGTGGGGATGGGGGCGGCAAGGCGAAGGGCAACTCCAATGCGGAGAGCGTCATGACTGAGGCGAGTTCCCAGGGCTGCATTGGGCACAGCAAATAAAAAATCCCCGGCGTGGGGTGCTGTTACCGCTAGGAGGCGGGCTTTGTTTTCAGCATCAGCGTTGTCAATCATTGCTGTGACAGTCTTTTCCATTATGGGGCTATCCCAGTGGGCCTGCTTGTGGTCTTTTGGGACTTGTAGTCGGGGTTGAGGGTGTGCAATGGTGTCCCATTGTCTGGCTGCTTCGATGAACGTTTGATCATGAGTTCCCGCTGTCTCTCTCATACGCTCTGGTAGGATCTGCCCTACCAATTCGTTGGCTGCTGTACATGAGGATAAGAATGCTGGAAGTGCTACCTCAGCGCTACCTAGGGCTATATATATATATATGTCGTACCTAGTAGCCAGAACGCACTTCTCAGCCTACTATGCAAGACCCGATTTGCCTAATAAGCCGAGTTTTCCAGAATTAATATTTTTTCTCTATTTTTTTTCTTATGAAATGATAAAGCTACCCATTTCATTATGTATGAGGTCAATTTTTTTTTATTGGAGTTAAAATTAACGTAGATATATGACCGAACCTAACCAACCCTACCTAACCTAACCTAACCTATCTTTAAAGGTGAAGTTAGGTTAGGTAGCCGAAAAAGTTAGGTTAGGTTAGGTAGGTTAGGTAGTCGAAAAAAAATTAATTCATGAAAACTTGGCTTATTAGGCAAATCGGGCCTTGCATTGTAGGCTGAGAAGTGCGTTCTGGCTACTAGGTACGACATATATATATATATATATATATATATATATATATATATATATATATATATATATATATATATATATATATATATATGTCGTACCTAGTAGCCAGAACGCACTTCTCAGCCTACTATGCAAGGCCCGATTTGCCTAATAAGCCTAGTTTTCATGAATTAATGTTTTTTCGACTACCTAACCTACCTAACCTAACCTAACCTAACGTTTTCGGCTACCTAACCTAACCTAACCTATAAAGATAGGTTAGGTTAGGTAGGGTTGGTTAGGTTCGGTCATATATCTACGTTAATTTTAACTCCAATAAAAAAAAATTTCCCTCATACATAATAAAATGGGTAGCTTTATCATTTCATAAGAAAAAAATTAGAGAAAACATATTAATTCAGGAAAACTTGGCTTATTAGGCAAATCGGGCCTTGCATAGTAGTCCAAAAAGTGCGTTCTGGCTACTAGGTACGACATATATATATATATATATATATATATATATATATATATATATATATATATATATATATATATATATATATATATATATATATATATATGTGTGTTGTACCTAGTTGCCAGAACGTCGTACTCGGCCTACTATGCAAGGCCCCATTTGCCTAATAAGCCAAGTTTTCCTGAATAAATATATTTTCTCTATTTTTTTCTTATGAAATGATAAAGCTATCCATTTCATTATGTATGAGGTCCATTTTTTTTATTGGAGTAAAAATTAACGTAGATATATGGCCGAACCTAACCAACCCTACCTAACCTAACCTAACCTAACCTATCTTTATAGGCTAGGTTAGGTTTGGTAGCCGAAAAAGTTAGATTAGGTTAGATTAGGTAGGTTAGGTAGTGGAAAAAACATTAATTCATGAAAACTTGGCTTATTAGGCAAATCGGGCCTTGTATAGTAGGCAGAGAAGTGCGTTCTGGCTACTAGGTACGACATATATATCAATGCAATCGGAGACATTGAAGTGGAATTCTTGACATATTTAGTATAGCGTGCATTTTGCTATTATGTGCAACAGATGGCGCTGTTTTTAAAAAACGCATGTTTTTACCTGTCACAGGTGTGGCATCTATATAGTAGGTATATAAAAAGACGCGCCTATTCGAATGCAATGTTTAATCAAAATTTGAAAGCAGTCGATAAAGAGGATTCGAAGATTTCCGTCACTTGAAAAACACAGTTTTTTAACAAATAAACATGTTTTTTTCCCGTCACAAACGTGACATCTATACAGTAAGTATATAAAAACATGCTCGGATGCGAATGGAACATTGTGTGAAGATTTCAAAGCAATCGGTGAAGAACTTTCGGAGATTAGCGATTTTGAACAAACGAACATTTCCATTTATATTTATATAGATATAAGATTTCTCTTGTTAGGGTGATGTCATAGGCTTGTCTCATGTGATTTCTGAGGGCACCGGATTGAAGATGACAGGTCAAACGCCTCGTCAGCTTGGTCGACGTCATACCTATGTACTTAGATTGAAAGTTACATCCTTCATGGGGGCAAGTGTACATGTATACAACGCTTGACTGCTGTAAAGGGTTCTCCGTCGGCTTCGGGCTGTTTTTGTTAAGGAGGTCAGTAGTCTTCTTTGTTTTCTAGGATATGATCAGATCTCCTTTACGGATTATTTCTTTCATTACTCTTTCTTCTTTTTTATGCTGACTGTGCATGGTTGATTTGTAATATATTTTTATTGGAGGTATTGTGGTTTCTGTTCTATGTTCAGGCTTGTACCATCGGTCCAAGTGTCTTCTTATAGCAGCGTTTATTTCCGTGCTGCTATATCCATTGTTCACCAATACCTGAGTTATTCTTTTAAACTCTCTACTCACGTTGCTCCATTCGGAGCAGTGCGAGCGCTCGACGAATACAAGCATTGAGAACACTGGCTTTGTATCTTTGGGGAGACTCACTTTTACGTTCAGGCATAATCCTATGTTGGTGGGCTTAGTATATACGTTGGTGCTTAAAGAGGTTCCTGTTTGTGTTATTAGTACATACAAAAATGGCCGACTGTTACTTTCACTATTTTCATGTGTAAATCGGAGTACTAACTCTCTTACTAGATGGATTTTTTAGATCAATTAGTTCGTCTGAGTCTCTTACTATGACGAGTATGTCGTCTACAGTTGGCAGTATACAGTTGGTTTTTGTCTGCTGCTGAAGACTCACTCTTCGAAGGTTCCCATGTACAAACCTACACTGTGACTCATCCATCTATGTTCTGACCTCCACTGTGACTCATCCATCCATGAACTGACCTCCACTGTGACTCATCCATCCATGTACTGACCTCCACTGTGACTCATCCATCCATGTACTGAACTCCACTGTGACTCATCCATCCATGTTCTGGCCTCCACTGTGACTCATCCATCCATGAACTGACCTCCACTGTGACTCATCCAACCATGTACTGACCTCCACTGTGACTCATCCATCCATGTTCTGACCTCCACTGTGACTCATCCATCCATGAACTGACCTCCACTGTGACTCATCCATCCATGTACTGACCTCCACTGTGACTCATCCATCCATGTTCTGACCTCCACTGTGACTCATCCATCCACGAACTGACCTCCACTGTGACTCATCCAACCATGTACTGACCTCCACTGTGACTCATCCATCCATGAACTGACCTCCACTGTGACTCATCCATCCATGTACTGACCTCCACTGTGACTCATCCATCCATGTACTGACCTCCACTGTGACTCATCCAACCATGTACTTACCTCCACTGTGACTCATCCATCTATGAACTGACCTCCACTGTGACTCATCCATCCATGTACTGACCTCCACTGTGACTCATCCATCCATGTACTGACCTCCACTGTGACTCATCCATCCATGAACTGACCTCCACTGTGACTCATCCATCCATGTACTGACCTCCACTGTGACTCATCCACCCATGAACTGACCTTCACTGTGACTCATCCAACCATGTACTGACCTCCACTGTGACTCATCCATCCATATACTGACCATCAAAAGTGAAACCACACATCCATCCATGTACTGACCATCAAAGGTGACACCACACATCCATCCATTTACTGACTAACAAAGGTGACACCACACATCCATCCATTTACTGACTAACAAAGGTGACACCACACACCCATCCATTTACTGACTAACAAAGGTGACACCACACATCCATCCATTTACTGACTAACAAAGGTGACACCACATATCCCTTATATACACGTTTATTAATATTAAATAAGTCACTCATTATGCATTACATTATGAGTTCCTGAGCCACAGCAACCTTCCCCTGTCTCCCAGTCCTCACCATTACCCCCTTCACCCGTCTCCTCGTCCTTCCGACCATTCCTCACTCCCCCGTCCCCTCGTCCTTTCAACATTTCCCAACTCCCCCGTTCCCTCATCCTCCCCACCATTCCCCCTCTCCCGTTCCCTTCGTCTTTCCGACCATTCCTCACTTCCCCGTCCCCTCGTCCTTCCAACTCTCCCCCACTCCCTCGTTCCCTCGTCTTTCCCCACCACTTCTCCATCCCCATGTCTTCCCCACCATCCCCCACACAACCGTCCCCTCGTCCTCCTAACCATTCCCCACTCCACTGTTCCCTAGTCCTCACCATCATTTCCCATTCCCTTGTCCCCTCGTCTCCACCATCCCCAACTCCCCCGTCCCCTCGTCTTCCCCAACATTACCCACTCCCCAATCCCCTTGTCCTCCCTACAATACCCCACTCCCGTCCACTCACCCTATGCACCATTCCCAACACCCTCGTCCGATGCATATCCAAATGATCTGATGTTGCCATCAGAAAATTTAGAACATCAAATGATCTGATGTTGCCATCACTGAAATATAAGAAAAACAGTTAAAAAAAACGAAATGAAAAAACATGAAAAAATAAAAAAATAAACTATAGTCACGAAATGAACGGCGTGTTAAACAACACAACTCATTCCAACGCAATGTCGCACAAAATCATTAAATCAAACTGAAAAAATCGAAAGCTATGATAATTCAATTTATCAATGAAATCGGCAACATTGAAATAAAATTGTAACTCTCGTGTCCTAGAGCTGAGAGGGTTGGGGCTTATGGAGCTTAAACCTCCCAAGAGCTCTGGTTATTGTACCAGACTATTTCTTGCATACAAGTGGAAAACGTCCCACAACCGCTCAGCTGGAACAGTCAACCGACCTCAACAGCCACACTCTCGCTACCGCTGGATGACCAACAATGATCTCTAGGGCGTTTGTAGTTTACTCAGATCACCCTGTACGCCTCTTGATCTTGGAGAAGGGTTCAGAGTCACATCTGGGGGTGCGGCTCCAACACTGGTCTCATTGTCCTGTGCACACATCCTACATGAGCCGCCGTGACTACCCACTTGTGGGAAAAGTCTAACTTTCAAAGTTAATAATAATCATACAAATTGAATACTAGGATAACTCCGAAGGACCACCTCCTTTTATATAAAAAGAAGGAAAAATAAATTAATGTGAAATGACATAAAGAACCAGTGGCCTATAGACCGAGATTAAATCAGTAGAATATTAAGAGCATTAAATGAACTGCAGTTACAATTAATTAACGAGTAGACTTAACACATAAATCTGGGGGATTACATACTAAAAGATAAATATATCCCTAGTACTATTTCAGCGCTAGTTCTACACTGAAGTAAGTAAATAGTTAGAAAATGAATGAATGTATATTTGTCTAATTACACATTGAAATATTATATACATGCATAAGAAATGAATAGCACATGTATAGGTAATAAATCAAGGAAATAAATCAATTAAAAATGTGACTAAAGTATCTACAAAAAATTAGTGTCAGGGCTAAGCTGTAAAGAAGACTTCACAACGTTCATTTCACAGCTCAAATACTCGTAGACGTAATCTCGTTGCCAAGATTATTGTTGAGAACACAGGGCAATGGAAACCGCATGGAGGGAAAGATTATCTCGGCTTGTCCTCACAATCCACGTTGGAATCACAATAAAAATTTTAGAAAATGCCTAGGCTAGTAAATTATTCCACTATTCATTAGAAAAGGTGGGGGACATAAATACGAGAAAAACTAACGTGGTTTTTGTGGTCTTCTTGTTATATGACGACGAGCAACCTACATGTTAATTTATGAGTGTACACTAAAAAACTAACGCAGGAACTAGTATACTTATTACGCTCACTGATATCGTGTCTGCATATTGTAGGAGTAGTCAGTAGTCAGATGGTCCCTGACGTTCGCTGATGCAGAAGGTCGGATTACGGGATAAATATAAACTCCTAGACACGAGAATTAAAAGCAGTATTGGTTGCTTGACTACGTCCACGTTGCAAGCCTGTGAGTGCGCGTGGCAGAGTGACGCCCTCCTCCTTCCCTCTTGCTCAGATACGCATGCGCAGAACACTCAAAACTGATTTATAGCTTAAAGTATTTTTTTACTGGTAATTAATTAGGGAAGTAAGGAACCATGAAAAGTACTGATGTCATGGATAAATATATTAAATCATAATATCTCTTCTTGCAAGACAATAGGTTTAATTAACGCTGCACAAATTAAACGAGAAGGGTCGATGTGTATTTATATTAAGTCTCTGAAATATTTACTGATATGATCAATCTGATTAAATGATCGAGACCAGTATGCAAAGGTACGCAAAATAATTATACTCTTTCATAAAGAATAATGCTTAGAAAGAACAAATAATTAACTAGACTCGATAATATTTCCAACAAAACGTGGAGGATTTCATGTTTCAGCCTGATGCTGTCTCCCGGCGTCATGAGGACTAGGAAGGATCTGGCAAAATATTGCCTTACTGTAGAAAACTAATTATGCTAATTCTACGTATTAGTGATGTTAGTAAATGCTAATATTTGTAGCTAAAAGAGAATAAACTGTTGGTTATTTCCAACACCACTCTCTCCTTGATTGGAATGATCTCCTCAATCCCCCTTTTCTGAATTAGTATTCCTTACCACCCTGTCCACAGCTGTGATCCTTTCCCTCTCTCTCTTTTCTGCTTTCTGGGAAGCCTCACCAGGACCAGGGTAAACACCTGTTAACTATACGCATCTAATGAACAAAGACTTTAGACTACTATAACCTGGTTGCAAACCTATACCATCCTGGCTTCACCAGCCAACTATATCAAATGGTTGCCCAACTCCTGGCGTGCCACTTATTACTCCCAAACCAAGTGGGGTTAAATCGCTTGACCATCACGACCAGACAAAAGTTACCAGTTGCGTTGCTCCTGGGTGTATGGGTTCGAGTCACTTCTGGGGTGTGAGTTTTCAGTCGCATAGAGTCCTGGGGACCATTCAGGCTTGTTCGCATTTGTGTTCCTCACATGTGCTCCAAAGAATGAGGTGATTTGATAAAATGCTATGCCCAAGATTACCATCCAAGTTCCGGCGGGGAAGTGGTTCAAATAGCTTCGGCTATCACTTCCTTTTGTCCGGTCGTGATGGTCAAGCGGATTAAGGCGTCCCGTAGTTACCAGTTGCGTTGCTCCTGGGAGTATGGGTTCGAGTCACTTCTGGGGGTGAGTTTTCAGTTGCATATTGTCCTGGGGACCATTCAGGCTTGTTCGCATTTATGTTCCTCATGTGTGCCCCAAAGAATGAGGTGATTTGATAAAATGCTATGCCCAAGATTACCATCAGAGTGCCGGCGGGGAAGTGGTTCGAATAGCTTCGGCTATCACTTCCTTTTGTCCGGTCGTGATGGTCAAGCGGATTAAGGCATCCTGTAGTTACCAGTTGAGTTGCTCCTGGGAGTATGGGTTCGAGTCATTTCTGGGGTGTGAGTTTTCAGTCACATATAATCCTGGGGACCATTCAGGCTTGTTCGCATTTGTGTTCCTTACGTGTGCCCCAAAGAATGAGGTGATTTTATAAAATGCGATGCCCAAGATTACCATCCAAGTGCCGGCGAGGAAGTGGTTCAAATAGCTTCGGCTATCACTTCCTATTGTCCGGTCGTGATGGTCAAGTGGATTAAGACGTCCCGTAGTTACCAGTTGCGTTGCTCCTGGGAGTATGGGTTCGAGTCACTTATAGGTTGTGAGTTTTCAGTCGCATATAGTCCTGGGGACCATTCAGGCTTGTTCGAATTTGTGTTCCTTGCGTGTGCCCCAAACAATGAGGTGATTTGGTAAAATGCTATGCCCAAGATTATCATCCGAGTGCTGGCGGGGAAGTGGTTCAAATAACTTCGGCTGTCACTTCCTTTTGTCCGGTCGTGATGGTCAAGCGGATTAAGGCGTCCTGTAGTTACCAGTTGCGTTGCTCCTGGGAGTATGGGTTCGAGTCACTTCTGGGGTGTGAGTTTTCAGTCGCATATAGTCCTGGGGACCATTCAGGCTTGTTCGCATATATATATATATATATATATATATATATATATATATATATATATATATATATGTCGTACCTAGTAGCCAGAACTCACTTCTCAGCCTACTATGCGAGGCCCGATTTTACCTAATAAGCCAAATTTTACTGAATTAATATATTTTCTCTAATTTTTTTCTTATGAAATGATAAAGCTACCCATTTCATTATGTATGAGGTCAATTTATTTTTATAAGAGTTAAAATTAACGTAGATATATGACCGAACCTAACCAACCCTACCTAACCTAACCTAACCTATCTTTATAGGTTAGGTTAGGTTAGGTAGCCGAAAACGTTACGTTATGTTAGGTTAGGTGGGTTAGGTTGTCGAAAAAACATTATTTCATGAAAACTAGGCTTATTAGGCAAATCAGGCCTTGCATAGTAGGCTCAGAAGCGAGTTCTGGCTACTAGGTACGACATATATATATATATATATATATATATATATATATATATATATATATATATATATATATATATATATATATATATATATATATATATATATATGTCGTACCTAGTAGCCAGAACGCACTTATCAGCCTACTATGCAAAGCCCGATTTGCCTAATAAGCCAAGTTTTCATGAATTAATTGTTTTTCGACTACCTAACCTACCTAACCTAACCTAACCTAACTTTTTCTGCTACCTAACCTAACCTAACCTATAAAGATAGGTTAGGTAGGGTTCGTTAGGTTCGGTCATATATCTACGTTAATTTTAACTCCAATAATAAAAATTGACCTCATATATAATGAAATGGGTAGCTTTATCATTTCATAAGAAAAAAATTTGAGAAAATATATTATTTCAGGAAAACTTGGCTTATTAGGCAAATCGGGCCTTGCATAGTAGGCTGAGAAGTGCGTTCTGGCTACTAGGTACGACATACATATATATATATACATATATATATATATATATATATATATATATATATATATATATATATATATATATATATATATATATATATATATATATATATATATATATATATATGTCGTACCTAGTAGCCAAAACGCACTTTTTGCCCTACTATGCAAGGCCCGATTTGCCTAATAAGCCAAGTTTTCCTGAATTAATATATTTTCTCAAATTTTTTTCATACGAAATGATAAAGCTACCCATTTCATTATGTATGAGGTCAATTTTTTTTTATTTTAGTTAAAATTAACGTAGATATATGACCGAACCTCACCAACCCTACCTAACCTAACCTATCTTTATAGGTTAGGTTAGGTTAGGTAGCCGAAAAAGCTAGGTTAGGTTAGGTTAGGTAGGTTAGGTAGTCGAAAAACAATTAATTCATGAAATCTTGGCTTATTAGGCAAATCGGGCCTTGCATAGTAGGCTGAGAAGTGCGTTCTGGCTACTAGGTACGACATATATATATATATATATATATATATATATATATATATATATATATATATATATATATATATATATATATATATATATATATATGTCGTACCTAGTAGCCAGAACGCACTTCTCAGCCTACTATGCAAGGCCGAATTTGCCCAATAAGCCAAGTTTTCCTGAATTAATATATTTTCTCTAATTTTTTTCTTATGAAATAATAAAGCTACCCATTTCATTATGTATGAGGTCAATTTTTTTTATTGGAGTTAAAATTAACGCAGATATATGACCAAACGTAACCAACCCTACCTAACCTAACCTAACCTATCTCTATAGGTTAGGTTCGGTTAGGTAGCCGAAAAAAAGTAGGTTAGGTTAGGTTAGGTAGGTTAGGTAGACGAAAAACAATTAATTCATGAAAACTTGGCTTATTAGGCAAATTCGGCCTTGCATAGTAGGCTGAGAAGTGCGTTCTGGCTACTAGGTACGACATATATATATATATATATATATATATATATATATATATATATATATATATATATATATATATATATATATATATATATATATATATATATATGTCGTACCTAGTAGCCAGAACTCACTTTTTGGCCTACTATTCAAGGCCCGATTTGCCTAATAAGCCAAGTCTTCCTGAATTAATATATTTTTTCAAATTTTTTTCTTATGAAATGATAAAGCTACCCATTTCATTATGTATGAGGTCAATTTTTTTTATTGGAGTTAAAATTAAGGTAGATATATGACCGAACCTAACCAACCCTACCTAACCTAACCTATCTTTATAGGTTAGGTTTGGTTAGGTAGCCGAAAAAGTTAGGTTAGGTTAGGTTAGGTAGGTTAGGTAGTCGAAAAACAATTAATTCATGAAAACTTGGCTTATTAGGCAAATCGGGCCTTGAATAGTAGGCCAAAAAGTGAGTTCTGGCTACTAGGTACGACATATATATATATATATATATATATATATATATATATATATATATATATATATATATATATATATGTCGTACCTAGTAGCCAGAACTCACTTCTCAGCCTACTATTCAAGGCCCGATTTGCCTAATAAGCCAAGTTTTCCTGAATTAATATATTTACTATAATTTTTTTCTTATGAAATGATAAAGCAACCCTTTTCTCTATGTATGAGGTCAATTTTTTTTTATTGGAGTTAAAATTAACGTAGATATATGACCGAACCTAACCAACCCTACCTAACCTAACCTAACCTATATTTATAGGTAAGGTTAGGTTAGGTAGCCAAAAAAAGCTAGGTTAGGTTAGGTTAGGTAGGTTAGGTAGACGAAAAAACATTAATTCATGAAAACTTGGCTTATTAGGCAAATCGGGCCTTGAATAGTAGGCTGAGAAGTGCGTTCTGGCTATTAGGTACGACATATATATATATATATATATATATATATATATGTCGTACCTAGTAGCCAGAACTCACTTTTTGGCCTACTATTCAAGGCCCGATTTGCCTAATAAGCCAAGGTTTCCTGAATTATTATATTTTTTCTAATTTTTTTCTTATGAAATGATAAAGCTACCCATTTCATTATGTATGAGGCCAATTTTGTTTTATTGGAGTTAAAATTAACGTAGATATATGACCGAACCTAACCAACCCTACCTAACCTAACCTATCTTTATAGGTTAGATTTGGTTAGGTAGCCGAAATAGTTAGGTTAGGTTAGGTTAGGTAGGTTAGGTAGTCAAAAAACAAATAATTCATGAAAACTTGGCTTATTAGGCAAATTGGGCCTTGCCTAGTAGGCTGAGAAGTGCGTTCTGGCTACTAGGTACGACATATATATATATATATATATGAATAAAAACTCACACCCCAGAAGTGACTCGAACCCATACTCCCAGAAGCAACGCAACTGGTAACTACAGGGCGCCTTAATCCGCTTGACCATCACGGCCGTCAAAAGGAAGTGATAGCCGAGGCTATTTGAGCCACTTCCCCGACGGCAACTCGGATGGTAATCTTGGGCATAGCATTTCACCAAATCACCTCATTCTTTGGGGCACACGTGAGGAACACAAATGCAAACAAGCCTGAATGGTCCCCAGGACTATATGCGAATGAAAACTCACACCCCAGAAGTGACTCGAACCCATACTCCCAGAAGCAACGCAACTGGTAACTACAGGGCGCCTTAATCCGCTTGACCATCACGGCCGTCAAAAGGAAGTGATAGCCGAGGCTATTTGAGCCACTTCCCCGACGGCAACTCGGATGGTAATCTTGGGCATAGCATTTCACCAAATCACCTCATTCTTTGGGGCACACGTGAGGAACACAAATGCAAACAAGCCTGAATGGTCCCCAGGACTATATGCGAATGAAAACTCACACCCCAGAAGTGACTCGAACCCATACTCCCAGAAGCAACGCAACTGGTAACTACAGGGCGCCTTAATCCGCTTGACCATCACGGCCGTCAAAAGGAAGTGATAGCCGAGGCTATTTGAGCCACTTCCCCGACGGCAACTCGGATGGTAATCTTGGGCATAGCATTTCACCAAATCACCTCATTCTTTGGGGCACACGTGAGGAACACAAATGCAAACAAGCCTGAATGGTCCCCAGGACTATATGCGAATGAAAACTCACAC